>NC_091295.1:540421-675421 GCF_038502225.1 Cherax quadricarinatus
ACAGTGACACCTCGGAGTTTATTCCTTCCGTCATGTCGTTCACAAATACCAGAAACAACACTGGTCCTAGGACTGACCCCTGTGGGACCCCGCTGGTCACAGGTGCCCACTCTGACACCTCGCCTCGTACCATTACTCGCTGCTGTCTTCCTGACAAGTATTCCCTGATCCATTGCAGTGCCTTCCCTGTTATTCCTGCTTGGTCCTCCAGTTTTTGCACTAATCTCTTGTGTGGTACTGTGTCAAACGCCTTCTTGCAGTCTAAGAAAATGCAATCCACCCACCCCTCTCTGAGTGTGCATGTGTGTGTGTGCATCTGTGTGTGTGTGTGTGTGTGTGTGTGTGTGTGTGTGTGTGTGTGTGTGTGTGTGTGTGTGTGTATGTGTGTGTGTATGTGTGTGCGTGTGTGTGTACACTCACCTACTTGTACTCACCTATTTGTGGTTGCAGGGGTCGAGTCATAGCTCCTGGCCCCGCCTCTTCACTGATTGCTACTAGTTCCTCTCTCTCCCTGCTCCATGAGCTTTATCATACCTCGCCTTAAAACTATGTATGGTTCCCGCCTCCACTACTTCACTTTCTAGGCTATTCCACGACTTGACTACTCTATGACTGAAGAAATACTTCCTAACATCCCTTTGATTCATCTGAGTCTTCAACTTCCAATTGAGACCCCTTGTTGTTTGTCTCCCTGGAACATCCTGTCTTTGTCCACCTTATCAATTCCTCGCAGTATTTTATATGTAGTTATCAAGTCTCCCCTGACCCTCCTGTCCTCCAGTAACGTCAGGCCGATTTCCCTCAACCCTTTTCATAGGTCAGTCCCCTTAGGTCTGAGACTAGTCTTGTTGCAAACCTTTGCACTTTCTCTAATTTCCTGACGTGCTTCACCAGGTGTGAATTCCAAACTGGTGCTGCATATTCCAATATGGGCCTGACGTATATGGTGTACAGAGTCTTGAACGATTCCTTAGTGAGGTATTGGAACGTTATTCTTAGGTTTGCCAGACGCCCATACGCTGCAGCAGTTATCCGATTGATGTGTGCCTCAGGAGATGTGCTCGGTGTTATACTCACCCCAAGATCTTTTCCCTTGAGTGAGGTTTTCAGTCTTTGGCCACATAGACTATACTCTGTCTGTGGTCTTCTTTGCCCTTCCCCGACCTTCATGGCCAGTTGCTGGACCAGGTTTGTAGTTTGTCCAGGTCTCTTTGTAGTCCTGGCTGATCCTCGACCGATTTGATTCTCCTCATTAACTTCACATCATTTGCAAACAAGGACACTTCTGAGTCTATCCCTTCCGTTATGTCACTCATATATACCAAAAACAACACAGGTCCTAGGGCGCTTGTCACAGGCGCCCACTCTGACACCTCGTCACGTACCACGACTCGTTGTTGCCTCCCTGTCAGGTATTCTCTGATCCATTGCAGTGCCCTTCCTGTTATGTGTGCCTGATCCTCTAGCTTTTGAATTAACCTCTTGTGATGAATTGTGTCGATGGCCTTCTTGCAGTCCAAGAAAATGAAGTCTATCCACCCCTCTCTCTCGTGTCTTACTTCTGTTACCTTGTCATAAATCTCCAGTAGGTTTGTGACACAGGTGTTTCCTTCACTGAAACCGTGCTAGTTGTTGTTTATAAGCTTCTGTCTTTCTAGGTGCTCCACCACTCTCCTCCTGATGATCTTCTCCATGACTTTGCATACTAAACACGTCAGTGACACAGGTCTGTAATTTAATGCCTCTTGTCTGTCTCGTTTCTTAAAAATTAGGACTACATTTGCCATCTTCCATACCTTAGGTAGTTGCCCAGTTTCAATGGATGTGTTGAAGATTTTTCTAAGTGGCACACACAGCTTCTCTCCTCCTTTGAGGTATCAAGTTCACATAGCAGCTTCTTCACCTCCTCTTCAGTTGTGTGTATTTCATCCAGCATCTGATGATGTACCTCCCTATTCTGAATTCCTGGAGTCTTTCCTGTCTTCACTGTAAATACTTCTTTAAATCTCATGTTGAGCTCCTCACACACCTCTTGTTTGTTTCTTGTGAACTCCCCACCTTCCTTCCTCAGCCTGAGTACCTGGTCCTTGACAGCTGTTTTCCTCCTGATGTGGCTATACAACGGCTTAGAGTCAGACTTAACTTTCGATGCTTTGTCATTTTCGTATTGTCGCTGAGCCTATCTTCTTATTCGTGCATATTCGTTTCTGGCTCGTCGGCTAATCTCTATATTTTCCTGGGTCCTTTTTCTCCTGTACTTTTTCCATTCTCTAGTGCACGTAGTTTTTGCCTCCCTACACCAAGGACTCGTTCTGGTCTTCCCATTGCTTCTGTTTTCCTTGGGAACAAACCACTTCTCTGCCTCCTTGCATTTTCTCACATAGTCCATCATTTCTTTTACTGGTTTTCCTGCCAATTCTCTCTCCCACTGAACATTTTGTAGGAAGTTCCTCATGCCTGTAGTTTCGTTTATCCCATCCTATTCCTGCTCCCCTCTCCACTTGTAGCTCAGCTATATAGTCAAAGCACAGAACCACATGATCACTAGCTCCAAGGGGCCTTTCATACATGATATCCTCGATATCCAAACTACTCAAGGTGAATACTAGGTCCAGTCTTGCTGAATCATCCTCTTCTCTCTCCCTGGTAGTGTCTCTAACATGTTGATGCATGAGGTTTTCCAGTATCACATCCATCATCTTGGCTCTCCATGATTCGGGACCCCCATGGGGCTCCAGGTTTTCTCAGTCAGTCTCCTTGTAATTGAAATCACCAATAACTGGAAACTTTGCTCCCCCCATGTGTGCTCTCCTGGCCACCTCGGCTAGTGTGTCGACCATTGCTCTGTTGTTCTATTCTTGTCTTGGCCTCCTGCAGTTGTGTGGTGGGTTCTACATTACAGCAATTACTACCTTGTGGCCCTCAGACTGGAGTGTTCATAGTATGTAGTCCCTCTCGCCCATTCCATCCATTCCTTCCATTTCCTCAAATATCCACCGGTTTTTTATGAGTAGTGCAACTCCTCCTCCCCCTCTGCTCCCTCTATCTTTCCTGAGAATTTGATATCCGGGTGGAAAGATTACATCTGTTATCATCCTGGTGAGTTTCATTTCTGTGAGTGCTATTAAGTCTGGGGATGTCTCCTCGATTCTTTCATACCACTCCTCTCATTTAATCCTTATTCCATCTGCATTTGTATACCAAACCTTCAACTTCTTTTCTAAAACTGTGGTCTGGGGGTTATGCTGGGGTTGGGAAAGCGAGAAACCTGATGAGGAACTATGGGTGGTTGCTGTGAAGGTAGTGTCAGGTGGGTGGGGGCATTGGGTATGGCATGTGTGTTTGGTGTGTGTGTTTACATGTGTGTGTGTGTTTGTGTGCATTTGTGTGTGTGTGTGTACTTATCTATTTTTGCTCACCTATTTATGGTTGCTGGGTCGAGTAACACCAGTACGTCACACCAGCACGTCACATCAGCACGTCACACCACTACGTCACACCAACACATCACACCACCATGTCACACCACTACGTCGTACCACCATGCCACACCATCACGTCATACTAGCACGTTACACCAGCATGTCACACCAGAACGTCACACCAGCATGTCACACCAGCACGTCACACCAGCACGTCACATCAGCACGTCACACCACGATGTCACACCACATCACACGACCACGTCACACCACTACGTCACACCACCACATCACACCACCACGTCATACCACCACGTCACACCTCCACGTCACACCACCACGTCACACCACTATGTCACATCACGTCACACCACTACGTCACACCGCTACGTCACACCACCACGTCACACCAAACCACATCACACCACGTCACACCAATACGTCACACCAATACGTCACACCACCACGTCACATCACTATGTCACACTACCACGTCACACCACCACGTCACACCACCACGTCACACCACTACGTCACACAACGTCACACCACCACGTCACACAACGTCACACCACCACGTCAAACCACCACGTCACACCATCCCGTCACACCACCACGTCACACCATCCCGTCACACCATCCCGTCACACCATCACGTCACACCACCACGTCACACCACCACGTCACACCACCACGTCACACCACCACGTCACGCCATCACGTCACACCATCCCGTCACACCACCACGTCACACCACCACATCACACCACCACGTCACACCATCCCGTCACACCACCACGTCACACAACCACGTCACACCACCACGTCACACCACTACGTCACACCACCACGTCACACCACGTCACACAACTACGTCATACCACCACGTCACACCACTACGTCACACCATCACGTCATACCACTACGTCACACCATCACGTCACGCTACTACGTCACACCACTACGCCACACCACCATGTCACACCACTACGTCACACCACCATGTCACACCACTACGTCATACCACAATATCACACCACCATGTCACACCACTACGTCACACCAACACGTCACACAACGTCACACCACCACGTCACACCATCACGTCACACCACTACGTCACACCACTACGTCACACCACCACGTCACACCACTACGTCACACCACTACGTCACACCACGTCACACCACTACGTCACACCACCACGTCACACCACTACGTCACACCACTACGTCACACCACTACGTCACACCACCACGTCACACCACAACGTCACACCACTACGTCACACCACGTCACACCACTACGTCACACCACAACGTCACACCACTACGTCACACCAATACGTCACACCACTATGTCACACCACCACGTCACACCACAACGTCACACCACCACATCACACCACTACGTCACACCACCACGTCACACCACTACGTCACACCACCACGTCGCACCAGCACGTCACACCACGTCACACCACCACGTCACACCACCACGTCACACCACCACGTCACACCACTACGTCACACCACCACGTCGCACCACCACGTCACACCATCACGTCACACCACTACGTCACACCACCACGTCACACCACCACGTCACACCATCACGTCACACCACTACGTCACACCACTACGTCACACCACCACGTCACACCACCACGTCACACAACTACGTCACACCACCACGTCACACCATCACGTCACACCACTACGTCACACCACTACGTCACACCACCACGTCACACCACTACGTCACACCACCACGTCACACCATCACGTCACACCACTACGTCACACCACTACGTCACACCACCACGTCACACCATCAAGTCACACAACCACGTCACACCACTACGTCACACCACTACATCACACCGCCACGTCACTCCACTACGTCACACCACCACATCACACCACTACGTCACACCACTACGTCACACCACCACGTCACACCACTACGTCACACCACCACGTCACACCATCACGTCACACCACCACGTCACACCACTACGTCACACCACTACGTCACCACCACGTCACACCATCACGTCACACCATCACGTCACACCACTACGTCACACCACTACGTCACACCACGTCACACCACCACGTCAAAAACACCGCTGACCAGAATATATTATTCTCTAGGTTGATGACTGCACATTTTTGTGTTATTTTTTAAGTGAGTGTCAACAGAGTTGTTTGCAAGGTCTCATTTTCTACATAATTTAACCCACTAGTCCGCCATATTTGTGTTCGTTTCCATGCACGATGCAAGTACTATCTACTGTTATTTCATCCTCTTCTCTTTTCTTTTGCATCACTTACATTTTCTTTTCTTGTTTCTTGCTTCCAAGTACTCGGTTTTATTTTCGTCATTGACGTGTTTAGCGCATAGTGCGCTTTACCCTGTGGAGTGGTGGCCCTAGTCATGGCCAGGTGGTTGGACGCGCGCTCCTGGCCCACAACACTGACAGCTGCGACTCAACAAATCATAACAACACGAGTGTAAACAAATCAGGGGTCGGGTGGGACTCGAACCCATGTCAAGTGAGTGTTAAAACTCACACCCAACTATCCATACACCATAGGAAGATCAAAATGGTATACAATACAGACAGGTTGTTAGGTAAGACACATATGCAACAGTTAGACAACTTTATTCCGAAACGTTTCGCCTACACAGTAGGCTTCTTCAGTCGAATACAGAAAGTAGGCAGGAACAGTAGAGATGTGAAGACGATGTAATCAGTCCATCACCATTTTGATGTTCATCTTGTCAGACACTGCAACACGTGGCATCTTGGTACAGAAAACACCTTGGACAAGCTTTTCAAGTGAGAAGGGTTGGATCTGAGAGGGACATGACCTCTCAGTGGCCTCTCACTACTACTACTACTACTACTACTACTACTACTACTACTACCCTGCACCTCTCCTTCCGACAGTATTTAAGTCTCCGCACTGTCGCTTGATCTTCAGATAGTTCCTGACTATGGAACTGAACTTCTCCAGGCCGAGGGACTGACAACCTCAAATTCTACGACTTCAAGGGTGATGGACTGATTACATCGTCTTCACATCTCTACTGTTCCTGCCTACTTTCTGTATTCGACTGAAGAAGCCTACTGTGTAGGCGAAACGTTTCGGAATAAAGTTGTCTAACTGTTGCATATGTGTCTTACCTAACACACACCATAGGAAGGTTATAATGGGCCACCACTGTGACCACACAAGCATGACTTTGAGGAGACTTGAGTTAGAGTACATCACAGCCGCGCTGGTGTGGTCACAGTGGTGGCCCATGCTAACCTTCCTATGGTGTATAGAAATATACCTAATTGTGAGAGTGCTATTAGAATCAGGTGGTCCAGTTGTTAACACACTCACCTGCGAGTTTGAGAACTTACTTGACATGGGTTCGAGTCCCATCCGGTCCCTGACTTGACTAGCCAGAGGTGTTACTACAACACAGTATACAACAACACAGTATACAAGAACACAGTATACAACAACACAGTATACAACAACACAGTATACAACAACACAGTATACAACAACACAGTATACAACACAATACACAACACAGTATACAACACAGTATACAACACAGTATACAACACAGTATACAACACAGTATACAACACAGTATACAACACAATACACAACACAGTATACAACACAGTATACAACACAGTATACAACACAGTATGCAACACAATAAACAACACAGTATACAACACAGTATGCAACACAGTATACAACACAGTATACAACACATTATACAACACAGTATACAACACAATACACAACACAGTATACAACACATTATACAACACAGTATAAAACGCAGTATACAACACATTATACAACACAGTATGCAACACAATACACAACACAGTATACAATACAGTATACAACACAGTATACAACGCAGTATACAACACAGTATGCAACACAATACACAACACAGTATACAACACATTATACAACACAGTATACAACACAGTATGCAACACAATACACAACACAGTATACAACACATTATAAAACACAGTATACAACACAGTATACAACACATTATACAACACAGTATGCAACACAATACACAACACAGTATACAACACATTATACAACACAGTATACAACACAGTATACAACACAGTATACAACGCAGTATATACCACAGTATGCAACACAGTATACACCACAGTATACAACACAGTATACAACACAGTATACAACACAGTATGCAACACAGTATACAACACAGTATACAACACAGTATACAACACAGTATACAACACAGTATGCAACACAGTATACAACACAGTATACAACACAGTATACAACACAGTATACAACACAGTATACAACACAGTATACAACACAGTATACAACACAGTATACAACACAGTATGCAACACAGTATACAACACAGTATACAACACAGTATACAACACAGTATACAACACAGTATGCAACACAATACACAACACAGTATACAACACAGTATACAACACAGTATACAACACAGTATGCAACACAGTATACAACACAGTATACAACACAGTATACAACACAGTATACAACGCAGTATACAACGCAGTATACAACACAGTATACAACACAATATACAACACAGTATACAACACAGTATACAACACAGTATACAACACAGTATGCAACACAGTATACAACACAGTATACAACACAATATACAACACAATATACAACACAGTATACAACACAGTATACAACACAGTATACAACGCAGTATACAACACAGTATGCAACACAGTATACAACGCAGTATGCAACACAGTATACAACACAGTATACAACACAGTATACAACACAGTATACAACACAGTATACAACGCAGTATACAACACAGTATACAACACAGTATACAACACAGTATACAACGCAGTATACAACACAGTATACAACACAGTATACAACACAGTATACAACACAGTATACAACGCAGTATACAACACAGTATGCAACACAGTATGCAACACAGTATACAACGCAGTATAAGAACATAAGAACATAAGAACGAAGGAACACTGCAGAAGGCCTACTGGCCCATGCGAGGCAGGTCCAAGTCTCCTACCGGCTTAAGCCAATGCACCCAACCTAGTCAGGTCAGGTCACATTGACTTAAGGGAGGAACACGGCAACCGACCTGGTAGCACAAGCTATCAGGTCTAACTCACACCCACCCACATCTACTCATGTATTTATCCAACATATTTTTAAAGCTACACAACGTTCTGGCCTCTATAACGGTACTTGGGAGTTTGTTCCACTCATCCACAACTATATTACCAAACCAGTACTTTCCTATATCCCTCCTGAATCTGAATTTTTCCAACTTAAAACCATTGCTGCGAGTCCTGTCTAGGCTAGATATTTTCAGCACACTATTTACATCCCCTTTATTTATTCCTGTCTTCCATTTATACACCTCAATCATATCCCCCCTAATTCTACGTCTTTCTAGAGAGTGCAGTTTCAGGGCCCTTAGTCTATCCTCATAGGGAAGGTTTCTGATACATGGGATCATCTTTGTCATCCTCCTTTGTACATTTTCCAGAGAATTTATATCCATTCTGTAATACGGTGACCAAAACTGTGCAGCATAATCTAAATGAGGCCTAACCAAGGATGTATAGAGTTGAAGAACAACCTGAGGACTCCTATTATTTATGCTTCTTGATATGAAGCCAAGGATTCTATTAGCTTTATTGCGAACACTTATGCACTGTTGTCTTGGTTTCAGATTACTGCTAACCAGAACTCCTAAATCTTTTTCGCAATCCGTAATATTAAGATCTACATTATTTAGTTTATATGTGGCATGGTTATTGTCCTGTCCAACATTTAGAACTTTGCATTTGTCTATATTAAACTGCATCTGCCACTTCTCCGACCACTGCATCAGTCTATTCAAATCTTCCTGGAGTGCTCGAATGTCCTCGTCAGAATGAATTCGACGGCCTATTTTGGTGTCATCGGCAAACTTGCCGATGTCGCTCTTTATGCCCTCATCTATGTCGTTTATGTAGATTGTGAACAGCAGGGGGCCCAACACTGACCCCTGTGGAACACCGCTCGTGACGCTTCCCCACTCTGATTTCTCCCCATTTATGCAAACTCTCTGCTGCCTATTTGTCAACCATGCCTCTATCCAGGAAAAAATTTCTCCTCCTATTCCATGTGCTTTAATTTTCCTCAATAGTCTCTGATGTGGGACCCTGTCAAAAGCCTTACTGAAGTCCATATACACAATATCATATTCATTACCATGATCTACCTCCTCAAATACCTTAGTGAAAAAAGTTAATAAATTCGTAAGGCAGGAACGCCCCTTTGTAAAACCATGCTGAGATTCGTTGATTAATTTATGCTTTTCAAGGTGGCTACGAACTGCCTCGGCAATTATTGATTCCATAAATTTTCCCACTATGGAGGTTAGGCTTATTGGTCTATAGTTCGAAGCTAAGGACCTGTCACCTGTTTTGAAAATAGGTATCACATTTGCCATTTTCCACTTATCTGGCACCATGCCAGTTTGTAGTGATATGTTGAAAAGATTAGCCAAAGGTGTGCTAAGCTCCTCTTTACATTCCTTTAGAACCCTTGCATACAGTTCATCAGGGCAACACAGTATACAACACAGTATACAACGCAGTATACAACACAGTATACAACACAGTATACAACACAGTATACAACACAGTATACAACACAGTATACAACACAGTATACAACACAGTATACAACACAGTATACAACACAGTATGCAACACAATACACAACACAGTATACAACACAGTATACAACACAGTATACAACACAGTATACAACACAGTATACAACACAATATACAACACAGTATACAACGCAGTATACAACACAGTATGCAACACAGTATGCAACACAATACACAACACAGTATACAACACAGTATACAACACAGTATACAACACAGTATACAACACAGTATGCAACACAGTATACAACACAGTATACAACATAGTATATGACACAGTATACAACACAGTATACAACAGAGTATACAACGCAATATACAACACAGAATACAACACAGTATACAACACAATATATGACACAGTATACAACACAGTATACAACACAGTATACAACACAGTATGCAACATAATACACAACACAGTATACAACACAGTATACAACACAGTATACAACACAGTATACAACACAGTATGCAACACAATACACAACGCAGTATACAACGCAGTATACAACACAGTATAAATCACAGTATACAACACAGTATACAACACAGTATACAACACAGTATACAACACAGTATACAACACAGTATGCAACACAGTATACAACACAGTATACAACACAGTATACAACACAGTATACAACACAGTATACAACACAGTATACAACACAGTATACAACACAGTATACAACACAGTATGCAACACAATACACAACACAGTATACAACACAGCATACAACTCAGTATACAACACAGTATGCAACACAATACACAACACAGTATACAACACAGTATACAACACAGTATACAGCACAGTATACAACACAGTATACAACGCAGTATACAACACAGTATGGAACACAGTATACAACACAGTATGCAACACAATACACAACACAGTATACAACACAGTATACAACACAGTATACAACACAGCATACAACACAGTATGCAACACAGTATGCAACACAATACACAACACAGTACACAACACAGTATATAACACAGTATACAACACAGTATACAACACAGTATACAACACAGTATACAACACAGTATGCAACACAATACACAACACAGTATACAACACAGTATACAACACAGTACACAACACAGTATATAACACAGTATGCAACACAATACACAACACAGTATACAACACAGTATACAACACAGTATACAACACAGTATGCAATACAGTATGCAACACAATACACAACACAGTATACAACACAGTATACAACACAGTACACAACACAGTATATAACACAGTATGCAACACAGTATGCAACACAATACACAACACAGTATACAACACAGTATACAACACAGTACACAACACAGTATATAACCCAGTATGCAACACAATACACAACACAGTATACAACACAGTATACAACACAGTATACAACACAGTATGCAATACAGTATGCAACACAATACACAACACAGTATACAACACAGTATACAACACAGTATGCAACACAATACACAACACAGTATACAACACAGTATATAACACAGTATACAACACAGTATACAACACAGTATACAACACAGTATGCAAGACAGTATTCAAGGCAGTATACTACACAGTATACAACACAGTATACAACACAGTATGCAACACAATACACAACACAGTATACAACACAGTATACAACACAGTATACAACGCAGTATACATCACAGTATGCAACACAGTATACAACACAGTATGCAACACAATACACTACACAGTATACAACACAGTATACAACACAGTATGCAACACAGTATACAACACAGTATACAACACAGTATACAACACAGTATGCAACGCAGTATACAACACAGTATACAACACAGTATACAACGCAGTATACAACACAGTATGCAACACAGTATGCAACACAATACACAACACAGTATACAACACAGTATACAACACAGTATACAACACAGTATACAACACAGTATGCAAGACAGTATTCAAGGCAGTATACTACACAGTATACAACACAGTATACAACACAGTATGCAACACAATACACAACACAGTATACAACACAGTATACAACACAGTATACAACACAGTATACAACAGTATGCAACACAGTATACACACACAGTATACACACAGAGTATACAACACACAGCATACAACACTGTATGCAACACAGTATACAACACAGTATACAACACAGTATACAACACAGTATACAACACAATATACAACACAGTATACAACACAGTATACAACACAGTATACAACACAGTATACAACACAGTATACAACACAATATACAACACAGTATACAACACAATATACAACACAGTATACAACACAGTATACAACACAGTATACAACACAGTATACAACACACAGTATACAACACAGTATACAACACAGTATACAACACAGTATACAACACAGTATACAACACAGTATACAACACAATACACAACACAGTATACAACACAGTATACAACACAGTATACAACACAGTATACAACACAGTATACAACACAGTATACAACACAGTATACAACACAGTATACAACACAGTATACAACACAGTATACAACACAGTATACAACACAGTATGCAACACAGTATACAACACAGTATACAACACAGTATACAACACAGTATACAACACAGTATACAACACAGTATACAACACAATATACAACACAGTATACAATGCAGTATACAACACAGCATACAAGACAGTACACAACGCAGTATACAACACAGTATACAACACAGTATACAACACAGTATGCAACACAGTATACAACACAGTATACAACACAGTATACAACACAGTATACAACACTTTATACAACACAGTATACAACACAGTATACAACACAGTATACAACACAGCACAACACAGTATACAACACAGTATGCAACACAATACACAACACAGTATACAACACAGTATACAACACAGTATACAACACAGTATACAACACAGTATACAACACAGTATACAACACAGTATGCAACACAATACACAACACAGTATACAACACAGTATACAACACAGTATACAACACAGTATACAACACAGTATACAACACAATACACAACACAGTATACAACACAGTATACAACACAGTATACAACACAGTGTGCAACACAGTATACAACACAGTATACAACACTGTATATGACACAGTATACAACACAGTATACAACACAGTATACAACGCAGTATACAACGCAGTATACACACACACACAGTATACAACACAGTATACAACACAGTATACAACGCAGTATACAACACAGTATACAACACAGTATACAACACAGTATACAACACAGTATACAACACAGTATACAACACAGTATACAACACAGTATACAACACAGTATACAACACAGTATACAACACACAGTATACAACACAATATACAACACAGTATACAACACAGTATACAACACAGTATACAACACAGTATACAACACAGTATACAACACAGTATACAACACAGTATACAACACAGTATACAACACACAGTATACAACACAGTATACAACACAGTATACAACACAGTATACAACACAGTATACAACACAGTATACAACACACAGTATACAACACACAGTATACAACACACAGTATACAACACAGTATACAACACAGTATACAACACAGTATACAACACAGTATACAATACAGTATGCAACACAATACACAACACAGTATACAAGACAGTATACAACACAGTATACAACACAGTATGCAACACAGTATACAATGCAGTATACAACACAGTATACAAGACAGTATACAACGCAGTATACAACACAGTATACAACACAGTATACAACGCAGTATACAACACAGTATACAACACAGTATACAACACAGTATACAACACAGTATACAACACAGTATACAACACAGTATACAACACAGTATACAACACAGTATACAACACAGTATACAACACAGTATACAACACGGTACACAATACAGTATACAACACAGTATGGAACACAATACACAACACAGTATACAACACAGTATACAACACAGTATACAACACAGTATACAACACAGTATGCAACACAGTATACAACACAGTATACAACACAGTATACAACACAGTATACAACACAGTATACAACACAGTATACAACACAGTATACAACACAGTATACAACACAGTATACAACACAGTATACAACACAGTATACAACACAGTATACAACACAATACACAACACAGTATACAACACAGTATACAACACAGTATACAACACAGTATATATCACAGTATGGAACACAGTATACAACACAGTATACAACACAGTATATATCACAGTATGGAACACAGTATACAACACAGTATACAACACAGTATATATCACAGTATGGAACACAGTATACAACGCAGTATACAACACAGTATACAACACAGTATACAACGCAGTATACTACAGAGTATACAACTGAGTATACAACGCAGTATACAACACAGTATATATCACAGTATGCAACACAGTATACAACACAGTATATATCACAGTATACAACACAGTATACAACACAGTATATATCACAGTATGCAACACAGTATACAACACAGTATGCAACACAATACACAACACAGTATACAACACAGTATGCAACACAGTATACAACGCAGTATACAACACAGTATGCAACACAGTATACAACACTGTATGCAACACAATACACAACACAGTATACAACACAGTATACAACGCAGTATACAACACAGTATGCAAGACAATACACAACACAGTATACAACACAGTATGCAACACAATACACAACACAGTATACAACACAGTATGCAAGACAGTATACAAGACAGTACACAACACAGTATACAACACAGTATGCAAGACAGTATACAAGACAGTATACAACACAGTATACAACACAGTATACAACACAGTATGCAATACAGTATGCAACACAATACACAACACAGTATACAACACAGTATACAACACAGTATACAACACAGTATGCAAGACAGTATTCAAGACAGTATACAACACAGTATACAACACAGTATACAACACAGTATGCAACACAATACACAACACAGTATACAACACAGTATACAACACAGTATACAACACAGTATACAACACAGTATACAACACAGTATACAACACAGTATACAACACAGTATACAACACAGTATACAACACAGTATACAACACAGTATACAACACAGTATACAACACAGTATACAACACACAGTATACAACACACAGTATACAACACACAGTATACAACACACAGTATACAACACACAGTATACAACACAGTATACAACACAGTATACAACACAGTATACAACACACAGTATACAACACAGTATACAACACAGTATACAACACAGTATACAACACAGTATACAACACAGTATACAACACAGTATACAACACAGTATACAACACACAGTATACAACACAGTATACAACACAGTATACAACACAGTATACAACACAGTATACAACACAGTATACAACACAGTATACAACACAGTATACAACACAGTATGCAACACAATACACAACACAGTATATAGCACAGTATACAACACAGTGTACAAGTCTGTATGCAACACAGTATACAAGACAGTATACAAGACAGTATAGAACACAGTATACAACACAGTATACAACACAGGATGCAACACAATACACAACACAGTATACAACACAGTATACAACACAGTATACAACACAGTATACAACACAGTATACAACACAGTATGCAACACAATACACAACACAGCATACAACACAGTATACAAGACAGTATACAAGACAGTATAGAACACAGTATACAACACAGTATGCAACACAATACACAACACAGTATACAACACAGTATACAACACAGTATACAACACAGTATACAACACAGTATACAACACAGTATGCAACACAATACACAACACAGTATACAACACAGTATACAACACAGTGTACAACACAGTATACAACACAGTATACAACACAGTATACAACACAGTATGCAACACAATACACAACACAGTATATAACACAGTATACAACACAGTATACAACACAGTATACAACACAGTATACATCAACAAGGTTTCTCACTCGACTCTCCTTGCTGAGAAACATCACCTGTTGTTATACCTGACACATGTGCCTCACCCTTCACACATGTGTCTCACCCTTCACACATGTGTCTCACCCTCCAAACATGTGCCTCGTCCTCCACACATGTGCCTTCTCCTCCACACATGCCACGTCCTCCACACATGTGCCTCCTCCTCCAGACATGTGAAGAATCTTTTAAGTGACCTTCATATCTCGAAGGTGGTGGGACCGGACATCTGTCCGTGGATCCTTAGAGAGGGAGCAGAAACGCTGTGTGTGCCACTAACAACACTAAACTATAGACCAGTGTCACTAACGTGTATAGTATGCAAAGTCACAGAGAAGATTATCAAGAGGAGAGTGGTGGAGCACCTAGAACGGAACGAGAATATAAACGATGTTGAGATTATTTGGCCTTACCTGCTGTGTTCATTATAAATATATAATGAACACTTAGCTGATAAATGACAGCAAATCGTCTACACAGCCGTCCCTGCAGACGAGGTCTAGATGCTGTCGAAACCATCACAACAGTGGGCTGTCAAGAGATACAATTTGTAAGTATATTACCCCTAGGGGGTGTTATGTCAGCATATTTCATTCGATGATGGCTGACGAATACTTACTTGTTTGGACTCAAAAGTCCACACCTTACTGCCGATTATAGGTTGATTACAAACTCCTTGTGACTCAAGAATTGCGCAATCCCCCGATCTACAAGAAATTCGTAACATACCTTGCTCTTTGTAACGTGAGCTATGGTGTTCTCAACACCTTCGACAGATATCGGTGACTTGATAGAAGCTGAAGTGTCCTTGGATGTCCACGTCTTCCATTGTCTAGGAAACGCACACTGGTACACTATGTTCAACAAGATTCGTCTTTATTGTTCACAATGTATCACAAGAGAAGCTGATCACACTTCTCTTAAGTGTTTATTGTGTTGTGTGAGACACTTTATTCACACTAACGCACAGATCAGTGTCCTTTGCTGGTTATCCTGGCGTCAGTGTCTCGTAGTAGAGTCAAAGTTAGTCTGGCAGACGCTACAGGGCTCCATCCCGTCACTGGCCCCAGCACAAAAAAAAAAACGCTGACCTAGTACCTTGCATCCTTGTCACCTCCTCGATGAAGCAAAGCAGAATGTTTGTTTCTTGCTGTCTTAATCATAGACAACAATGTACACTATCTTTACTATGGTAATAAAGTGGGAGCAGGATTTTCCTTAATTGTCCTGCTAAGTAAGAGATGTACTGTCTCTTATAAAAATACACGTTGCAACACCCCTGCAAGGAGCAGAGGTCATTTGACCACGCATAGCATCTGTGATCAATTACTCACTCTAGCAGTAAACAAGACGCTCGCCCCTTCTAGTGGCCCCTCAGGGCTGAGAGGGCTGAAGGGGGCTGAAGGGGGCTGAAGGGGGCTGAAGGGGGCTGATACCCCCCTCCTGGAGAAAATTTCTCCACACTGGGGGGCGGCGGAGGTTCGCTGCAGGTGAACTATTCATCACTTAACATTAATTTAATTTTCTCACTCGCCACCACTGCTGCTTGTCTTTTCTGAACAGCTTTAGTCTGTGTGGTTTCTGGAGAATCACTAATTTTGTTTTCAACACTGTGTAATTCTAACGGCACTAGTTTATTTATTGTCCGCTTATTCACTACACCTTTGCTCAAAACATCAACTGTCCTGATGATTCCATTTGCATCAGGATATATGGTCACAATTTTTCCAAGTGGCCATTGGGACCTCGGACCATCATTGTCGATAATCACTATGTCACCAGGTCTTAAGGACTTATGATTTTCAGGAACACCAGCTCCATAGAAGTGTTCTCTCAATGAGGTGAGATAGTCTTCTCGCCAAATTTTCTCCCAACGTTCAATCACTTTATTAAGGTGTTTGAATTTACGTCTGAGTTGCTCAGGTTCGAAATAAGTAGGATCCTCTATGATTTCTTTATCATTCATGGGAGGAACAGGTTCGAGCCTTCTGCCATGGAGTAAATGAGATGGACTTAACACTTCTAAATTGTCCAGATCATCGGTAACATAAGTTAGAGGTCTGTTGTTGACTCTATTTTCTATTTCAGTCACAACTGTACGGAATTCTTCTAAGTCTATTCTCTGACGATGAAGAGTCTTCCTTAAACAACGTTTTACAATGCCGATCATTCTTTCATAAAATCCGCCGTGCCATGGAGATTTAGGAGGAATGTATCTCCAACGACATCTGCGTTGATTCAGCATCTGTTGTACTTCTGGTTGATCAAAGATCTTGCTTATATAAGCAGCACCAGCAACAAAGTTCGTTGCATTATCTGAAATCATCAGTCTGGGACATGCCCTTCTGGCTGCAAACCTTCTGAATAATTTGATAAAGGTTTCAGCAGACATGTCAGTGGCTACTTCTAGATGTACTGCTCTAGTTGTAGCACAAGTGAACAAACAGATGTACACCTTGATGGGAACTTTGTCAACTGTTTTGGTTAAAATTATTGGTCCAGTATAATCTACACCTGTCACCTCAAATGGAGTGATATGACAAACTCTTTCAGAGGGATATGGAGGTGGACCTGGATACTGACATACTCGCATATCGTAGTGACGACAAGTAATACAGTCCTTTATTTGTTTTTTCACACTTTGTCGACCTTGAGGTATCCAGTAGGATTGTCGTATATGACAAAGTGTGTCAGCTACCCCACCATGTAACACGTTACTGTGGGCGTTTTGCACAATCAGTTTTGTTAGCCAATGATTCTTGGGGATCAATATTGGATGTATGGCTTCTTTAGGTAGTGAAGAATTATGAATTCTTCCTCGACATCTTATAATCTTTTCTGAGTCGAGATAAAGTCCTAAAGAATTAATCATAACAGGTTTCTTTGGGGATTTATCTTGTGTTTCTAGAAATTTATATTCTGTAGAGAAAACGTCTTTCTGTATTAGTTTCACCCAGTATTTAATGGGTTCAAGACATTCATAATCAGGTTTCATTCCTTTAATGAATTTAAAGACAAGAGCTGTAACTCTTAAGAGTTTACCCAAAGATGAGTATTTAGATCCATCAATGACTATTTCTGTTGTGTCTGCAGTATTTACACAACTTATTTCTGCTGTGTTCAAGCAGACTGTTTCTTCTGGCATAATGTGAGCTTTTTGCTGAGGCCAGTTATTTTCATTAGAGAGCCAGTTCGGTCCGTGGAGCCATAATTTATTATCCACAAATTTCTTGAGTGGGACACCACGTGACAACATGTCAGCTGGATTCTCTTGGGTAGAGACGTGAAGAAAGAGATAATCTCTCTGCATCTCTTTTATTTCTGCTACTCTGTTCTGTACATAGACCAACTTACTCTTATTATTTCTTAACCACTGGAGAACTGCTTCATTATCACTCCAGATCACGGTTTTCTCAATAGTGAGATGATCAAGTACTTTGTTGAGATAGACAGCTAATTTTGTACCTACATAGAGTGCTGTCAGTTCCAATTGTGGTACTGTTCTGACCTTCAAGGGTGCTACCCTGGCCTTTGAAGTAATTAGTGTACTTCCTTCAGCATTACTCATGTAAGCTACAGCGCCATAACCTCTGGTTGACGCATCACAGAACACATGTAATGTGTACTTGTTTCCCTCTTGACCTATTTGTCTGGGAAATTTAATTTGATGAAGTTGTTTAAACTCCTTGGATATTTCATCCCATGCTTGACTCATTTCTAGAGGCAAGTTCTCATCCCATCCAATTTTGAGTTTCCATGCATCTTGCATAAGCATTTTACCCTTTATGGTAATTGGTGAGACGAGTCCTAGAGGATCAAAACATTGTGATACCTCTGACAGTAAACTACGTTTAGTGAGTGTACTGCATGATTTATTGTTTATCTTTTTGAGACTCAAAGTATCTTCCTGTGTGTTCCAATTAAGTCCCAGCATATTGTTGCAATCAGGAATTTCAGTTTCAGGGAAATCTTCTTTGATAAGTTCCCTTAATTGCTTTGAATTTGTATTCCACATCCTTAGAGGCATATTTGCTTCTTTCATCTCCTTGTTAGCTTCTCTGTATAAGGATTTCAAATCCTCCTCTTTATTCACAGTACCTTGAAGATTGTCCACATAGAAACTTTTCTTTAAGATTTCTTTGAAGGGACTTTCAGATTTCTTCAAATGTGTATTTAGAGTAGCTTCTAGTAAGAATGGAGAGGATGTTGCACCAAATAATACTGATTTGAAACGATAAGTTTTCACAGGACTTTGAGGATCATGTGGATTTTCAGGCCACAAGAATCGAGTATAATCTCTATCTATTTCTTGTAGTCCTACTCTTAAGAAAGCCTTGGAAATATCAGCCGTGTAGGCATATGGGTTTGTGCGAAATTTCATAAGCACGTCTCCAAGCTTCTCAGTTAGTGAGGGTCCGGTCATCAGACAGTCATTAAGACTTGCTACATCTTTATTTGCACGTGCGCTGCAATTATATACAACACGTAGTGGAGTGGTTTCAGAATCTTTTCTGACTCCATGGTGCGGGAGATAATGAGCGTTTGTCTTCAACTTATCTTCGACTATTTCCTCAATGAATTTATTGTCCAACTGTTCTTGTATGATATTATCATAGACAGTCAGTAGCTCTGGATTCTTCCTGAGCTCATGTATTTGTGCTTTCATCTGTCCGAAAGCCATGCGATAATTGCTAGGTAGATGTGGTGGATTTAATTTCCATGGTAACCTAACCCAATACTGTCCATCTTTATATTTGACAGTGTCCAAATATTGGTTATAAGTCTGAGACTCTTGTGGGCTTGGTTTATTTACATCAATACCTATCGCATCTAAATCCCACAACTTATCAACTGGTTCATTCATTTCTTCCAGTAATGATAATTTTTGCTGTGGTACATGATCAGCGGTTATTCTCGTAACTAGTACATTTTCCACTGAATCAATATCAGCTTCTTTCCCACTTTGAGAGGGAATGGGACCACATATCATGTGGCCTCCTGCTGTTTTCAGCAAGTGAACATCATGTTTACTTACTATATTTTGCACAAAACAGTGATAATAATCACTTCCAATGATTAAATCAATTGGACTAATTGTGTCCGTCTGTATGTCAGGACAGGCTAACTTGACCTTAGCTGCTTTCAGTGCTGCAACTGTTTCTTTTAATCCCTGGATCTGCACAGACTTAGGCAAATCATCTACTACCACAGCTTCTACTGTCTTTTTCCTGTTTCCTAGACCAACAGTGATTTTGGCTAGGTCATATGTCTGTTTACCAGAATTATGGAAAAAACCAGCTATATCTAACTGTATTTTGGCATAGGGTTGTTTATTCAGTTTCTGCAACACTGATCTTCTTATGAAGGACCTTTGTGAGCCTTGATCAAATAGTGTTAGCACATTGGTTTTGTGTAATTTATTAGATAACTCAACTCGAGCTATCGGGAGAGCAGTTGCTTTAAACTTATCTCTCACATTTAATGCTGTTGCTTGTTGACTTCCTGATTCTGTGGAAGTCTGCTGCTGTTCAGCAAAAGTATTTGGGCATAATGCTGAATGATGCATACCCTTGCATTTAAAACACTTCTTCAGTGAGCATTTTCCTCCCTTGTGTTCACCTAAACACTTGATGCATCTTTTCAGCTGATGAACACGTTGTTTACGTGCCTCCATTGATGTGTATTGAATACAATACTGTGCCCAATGTGTTCCATCACAAAGTACACATTTTGGAGTACGTTTATGTATGACAGTCTGTTTACTGTCTGTTGTATTCACAGCTTGATAAATGCCTATATGGGATTTCCCATTATGTGGTTTAGTGGGAGTAGGTATACTCTTTTTATACTGAGTTGAAGGTTTATTATCCACGGGATTTGTGGATTTTTCATCTTGTCTCGTTGCTTGCATGCATGAAACTATTGTTTGTAAACCATTGCTAATTTCCTCACAAGTGAAATAGCGTTTATTGAACATAATATTTAATCGTTCAATAGTTTGTGGTGACAACTTATCTTGTACAATACCACTGATAAACCAATCACATTGTCTTAGGTCATATTTAGCACCTAGAGATATGAGACTATTGTCTAATGTGATTCTAAATGCCTGTAAGTCTGAATAACAATGTTTGGGTGGCTTCAAGCTTGATATTAAGACTGCATGTCTAACTCTAGCCTTGTCAGCATCAAAGTAATTGTCTGCTAAGACACGTAAGGCTAGTTGATAATTGCCTTTGACCACCGGAAATGACTTAATCAGTTCATAGGGTTCTCCCTTCACAAGACATTTAAGGTAATTGAACTTAGCAATCTCATCTATGTCAGTTCGTGAATTTACTATGGATTGAAAACCACTAATGAATTCTTCATAATTATGACCTTGGAAAATAGGTAATGACAATGTAGGTAAGCTTGGTAATGGGACACTTGTTGTTACAGGTGTAACAGGTGTTTGACCACTAGTAGTAGGTCTCTGTGACAGAGTTTTACGGCAGATAGCCTGTACTCCTGTCCACCTTAATTGTTGATCACTAAAAGTATCCAAAACATTTTTAATTTCATCTTCAGATGGATCTGATTCAAGAAATTTATTTTCATAATGTGTATAGTCTGAATTAATTATTTTCATACGTTGTGTAAATAATTCAAACTTGACCTCAAGATCATCAAAATCTATGTTTGTATCTTGAGTTAATCCTATACAGACTGAAATTAGATTTTCTAATTGTGTAATCTTAGTCTGTAAAGACTGAAACTGAGTTTTCAAACAAGCCATTTTAATGGTATACTGAAAATTCTAGCACCACACTTAGAGTGTTTAAAAAACACTGTACTGCTATAAACAGCTGAGTTTTTGTTATGCTTAAGTCAGCAATAATCGAGTCAGACACTACTGACCCACTAAGCTTAACCTCAGGGTTAATGACCATGAGGGTACAGAGTACATGTGGCTGATGTTTACGGCTTGTGTGCTGTGTCAGCCTGACCACGATGATTAATCGTAAATAACGATGTTATACACTTCATTCACTATACACTATAAATGTCACTGTATAACTGTAATCACACGTGAATATTACTTACACATATATAAATTTCACTGTTAATATATATTTGAAAGCTTACACTTTATATATAAGTTCCTTTAATATAACAGGTAAATCTATAAGAAACAAACTTTAACACAATCTTGTCTCTTAATTTCTGTCTATAAACATTATAAACACTGTGTGTATATACACTCAGACAAACAACTTGGGTGTTGTCTTAAGTCAGCAATTTCTCGAGATTGGAGACGTGGGTGCAGGATGTGGGTGAGTCACCCAGCTCCCGTTTTCTTTGGGTGTCCGCTGGGTGAGCGCCCGTTTTCCTTTGGGTGAACGCTGGGTGAGCGCCCGTTTTCTTTTGGCTGCCCATTCTCTGTGATTGAGTCTGGAGGGACTCATTTATACTGATTTATATTGTAAAACACTAGTTTTACAGGTTTTTTCGAAGGACCTTGGCTCATAGGTTATTTGTACACTGTAGTACAACATATTTGGACCACAGTGTGGTCTTTATCCGGTTCGAGCACGACCAAAACTCTGTTGAGAATTTTTGGCCTTTCCTGCTGTGTTCATTATAATATATAATGAACACTTAGCTGATAAATGACAGCAAATCGTCTACACAGCCGCCCCTGCAGACGAGGTCTAGAAGCTGTCGAAACCATCACAACAGTGGGCTGTCAAGAGATACAATTTGTAAGTATGAATTACCCCTAGGGGGTGTTATGTCAGCATATTTCATTCGATGATGGCTGACGAATACTTACTTGTTTGGACTCAAAAGTCCACACCTTACTGCCGATTATAGGTTGATTACAAACTCCTTGTGACTCAAGAATTGCGCAATCCCCCGATCTACAAGAAATTCGTAACATACCTTGCTCTTTGTAACGTGAGCTATGGTGTTCTCAACACCTTCGACAGATATCGGTGACTTGATAGAAGCTGAAGTGTCCTTGGATGTCCACGTCTTCCATTGTCTAGGAAACGCACACTGGTACACTATGTTCAACAAGATTCGTCTTTATTGTTCACAATGTATCACAAGAGAAGCTGATCACACTTCTCTTAAGTGTTTATTGTGTTGTGTGAGACACTTTATTCACACTAACGCACAGATCAGTGTCCTTTGCTGGTTATCCTGGCGTCAGTGTCTCGTAGTAGAGTCAAAGTTAGTCTGGCCAGACGCCACAGGGCTCCATCCCGTCACTGGCCCCAGCACAAAAAAAAAACGCTGACCTAGTACCTTGCATCCTTGTCACCTCCTCGATGAAGCAAAGCAGAATGTTTGTTTCTTGCTGTCTTAATCATAGACAACAATGTACTAGTTTTACTATGGTAATAGTGGGAGCAGGATTTTCCTTAATTGTCCTGCTAAATAAGAGATGTACTGTCTCTTATAAAAATACACGTTGCAACACCCCTGCAAGGAGCAGAGGTCATTTGACCACGCATAGCATCTGTGATCAATTACTCACTCTAGCAGTAAACAAGACGCTCGCCCCTTCTAGTGGCCCCTCAGGGCTGAGAGGGCTGAAGGGGTTGAAGGGCTGAAGGGGGTTGAAGGGGGGCTGATACCCCCCTCCTGGAGAAAATTTCTCCACAGCGTTAGGGGAGACATAATAACGACATACAAAATACTGCGAGGAATAGATAAGGTGGACAGAGACAGGATGTTCCAGAGATGGGACTCAGACACAAGGGGTCATAATTGGAAGTTGAAGACTCAGATGAGCCAAAGTGATGTTAGGAAGTATTTCTTCAGCCATAGAATTATCAGGAAGAGGAATAGTCTTGCAAGTGATGTAGTGGAGGCAGGAACCATACATAGTTTTAAGACGAGGTTTGATAAAGCTCATGGAGCAGGGAGAGAGAGGACCCAGTAGCAACCAGTGAAGAGGCAGAGCCAGGAGCTGAGTCTCGACCCCTGCAGCCACAATTAGGTGAGTACATGTGCCTCCTCCTCCACACATGTACCTCCTCCTCCACACTTGTCCCTCCTCCTCCACACCTGTCCCTCCTCCTCCACACCTGTCCCTCCTCCTCCACACCTGTCCCTCCTCCTCCACACCTGTGCCTCATCCTCTCCACATGTGACTCATCCTTCACACATGTGACTCGCCCTCCCCACATGTGACTCGTCCTGCGCACATGTGACTCGTCCTCCACACATGTGCCTCGTCCTCCACACATCTGCATCACACTCCACACATGTATCTCATGCTCGACACATGTGTGGACAGCAGGTGTGAGTCTTCTCCTCAGCTGCCGTCACTTCCCTTAAGTTTGTCCTCCTAGTCCAGATATGACGCACTTGTGCCAGCCAGTGTTGCAACACCTGTGCAACACCTCCCTACCCTCAGTTAAGTAGACCAGTGAACCTGTTAGGTTTCACTTAAGTAATGGAGTTAACTTGTTTGATTTCAGTTAAGTAAAGCAGTGACCTTGTCAGCAGGGTTAGGGGAGGGTCAGGGGAAACATGATAACGACATATAAAATACTGAGAGGAATCGACAGGGTGGACAGAGACACGATGTTCCAGAGATGGAACACACAAACAAGGGGTCACATTTGGAAGCTGAAGACTCAGAAGAGTCAAAGGGATGTTAGGAAGTATTTCTTCAGTCAGAGTTGTCAGGAGGTGGAATAGTCTTGCAAGTGATGTAGTGGAGGCAGGAACCATACATAGTTTTAAGATGAGGTTTGATAAAGCTCATGGAGCAGGGAGAGAGTGACCCGGTAGCAATCAGTGAAGAGGCGGGGCCAGGAGTTATGAATCGACCCTAGCAACCACAAATAGGTGAGTACAAATAGGTGAGTGAGCACATCCACACACACACACACATACACACCCACACACACACACCCACACACACATACATAAGAACATAACATAAGAAAGGAGGATCACTGCAGCAGGCCTGTTGGCTTATACTAGGCAGGTCCTTTACAATCCATCCCACTAACAAAACATTTGCCCAACTTAATTTTCAATGCTACCCAAGAAATAAGCTCTGATAGCTCTATCCACTCATTTGCAAGTCCCACTCAAATCCAACCCCTCTCACTCATATATTTATCCAACCTAAATTTGAAACTACCCAAAGTCCTAGCCTCAATAACCCAACTAGGTAGACTGTTCCACTCATCAACTACCCTATTTCCAAACCAATACTTTCCTATGTCCTTTCTAAATCTAAACTTGTCTAATTTAAATCCATTACTGCGGGTTCTCTCTTGGAGAGACATCCTCAAGACCTTGGAAATAAATGGTATCAAATACCGACACAGTGGAAATATAAACGTTTCACCCACTGTGTGGGTGAAACGTTGTCAATAAAGGATCACATTATACTGCATATGTGTTTATATTTCCTCAAGACCTTATTAATATCCCCTTAAAGACCTTATCAATATCCCCTTACTCATAGACACACTGTAACACTAGTACACTCTCTCTAAGCCCCCTCCTCCATGAAAAAATGGCAGGATGAAGAAGCAAGGGTATTGGGGATGGCTGGGATGATATGGAAGCATTGGCAGAAAGGATCAAGAGAACAGTGGAACGAGAGTGGGAAAAAGCTAAGAGAGTTTTGCAACTCAGTGGAGAAGCCATTTGATCAAGCCATTGATCTTCTTCGCAGGGTGATTAACGATGATACAGAGTTACCTGTACCCCGCCAAGATTTTGTGAGCCTTGTCGAACTTTGTGTTCGTTATAACTGTTTTAGGTTCGAGGACAAGTAGTACAAACAACTCTTCGGACTAGCCATGGGATCCCCCCTTAGTGCAGTTCTTGCCAATTTATATATGGAGGACCTGGAATCAAGAAGGATCCTCAGTAACATCCCTCGCTCAGTTACATGGATGCGGTACGTAGATGATATTTTGGTCATTGTACCCAAAAATCTTGACGTACGGGGCATCCTCAACACCATCAACACTCTGGAACCTACTTTTAAATTTACACTAGAGGAGGAGAAGGACAACCAATTACCTTTTCTTGACGTTCTCTTACGCACAGGGGAAAACAAACTTTCTTTTAAAGTCTACCGGAAGCCTACCTACAAGAACGATCTTCTACATTTCTTCTCTCACCATGACACAAGAACTAAAAGAGGAGTAGTTATTGGCTTCCTTCTGAGAGTCTACAGAATTTCCAGTCCACAGTTCCTCGAAGAAGAATGTACATACATCACCAACTCTTTTAGTTCACTGCACTTTCCCCTACACTTCATACGTGACTGTAGGAAACGTGCGACACGTATCCTCAGCAAGACCAACACCTATCAAATTGAAGAAAAGCCTCCAAGTTACATCGTTTTACCGGTCAGCAACGTTGCCACTAATGTTTCAAAAATGTTTGACAGAAAACTGGCTAAAATATCTACCAGCTCTTCAACTACTATTAGGAACCTGATACAAAAACCCAAGCATGATTCTGGCACAAGTGCAGGAATCTACACTATACCATGTGGGGGGTGTGACAAAGTATATGTAGGGGAAACAGCCAGAACTCTGGACATTAGAATAGCAGAACACAAAAATGCTTGCAGAAATGATGACCGCAAAAACGCATGTGTTCAACACAGAGACGATGTTGGACACCTCATGAAATTCAATGAAGCTAAACTAGTTATTAAAGAAGACGACTTAAGACGGAGAAAATGCATTGAAGCAGCACTAATTTCTGTCAGTAACACTATAAAGCAAAAATCCGGTAGTTACAGTATTTCAAAATTACTAAGCAAGAGGATATTACCCATCCTGGGAACTGGTGTTACTTGATGCCAGCAGGTCCCTCTCTAGCCTCACCTCCTTAGTTCCATTTCTACTACTACTACTACTACTACCACCTCTACCCACGCGTCACCTCACCTGACTCCTGCCACTATATATATAAATGTTTTCTTAGTTTTCTCTGTATTACGACTGAAGAAGCCACTCGTGGCGAAACGTTTCCTTTAATAAATGTCCTTTTTCCACATCAGTGGAGAAGGTATCTACAGAGATCAAAAAGTGGGAGTTACGAACTGTTGCTGCTGATGCTAAGGTGCAGAGCCTGGCAAATGAATTGGAAGCCCTGAAGTGTAATAAAGAGGTAAGGGCTGATAGGAGCAAGCTGCTGGGTGCAGGAACATCAGAAGACAGTGAGGGGACTGAAGGAGGGTAAGGAATAAAGGAGCCCCAGGAAGAAATGGTATCAGGACACCGGGATGTCTGTGAGACGATAAGGAAAACAGCCAAGGAAGTACTTAAATTGGACCAAAAGAAATGGAGGGAAATGAAATGGGAAGAGGAGAGGGGAGAGGTTGCTTATTATTCATGGGCTCCATGAGGCAGAAGGTAGGACATACGATGAAAGAAGACAGGGGTAGGTAAAGGAGACTGAGTGCATCACTGCAGTAACAGGATAAAACTGACAAATTTTCAGAAACTTGGGTAATAACTGAGGGTAAGGAACCGCCCAATCAGAGTGTCATTCAAGACAGAAATGGTACAAAACAAGATCCTTCAGAGGAAACCCCTCTTAAAGGATTCCCCAAAAGACCAGCGAGTGTACTTCGACCACGACAAAACACAAAAAGAAAGGGTGCACCAGCAAATGCTGGACACACTACACACAATGGAGGAGGAGGTGCAGAAACTGCTAAGAGAACTAGATACCTCGAAGGCGTTGGGGCAGCTAACAACTCTCCGTGGGACCTGAGAGAGGGAGCAGATACACTATGTGCACCACTAACAACAATCTTCAACAAATCTTATGAAACAGGGCAACTTTTAATGTAGGTGACAGACAGGCAGCACTAAACTACAGACCTGTGTTGTTGACATGTAAAATTATGGAGAAGATTTTCAGGAAAAGAGTGGTGGAGTGCCTAGGAAAGAATACGTTTATACATGACGACAAGCATAATTTCAAGGAAACCATCACAAATCTGATAGAGTTCTTCGGTAAGGTAACAGCAGTAAGACAGGAGAGAGAGGGATAGGTAGACTGCATCATCTTGGACTGTAAGAAGGCTCTCGATACAGTACAATACAAGAGACTGGTTGAAAAGCTAGAGGAGCAGGCAGCAATGGCAGGGAGAATACTGCAATGGATAAGGGAATACCTGATAGGAAGGAAACACCGTGTGTTGGTACTTGACGAGGTGTCAGAGTAGGTGTATGTGTCGAGTGGTGCTGTTTCTAGTATATGTAAATGACATGAGAGAAGGGATAGATTCAGAGGTGTCTTTGTCTGCAAAAGATGTGAAGCTAATGAGAAAAATACAAGTGGACGAGGATCTGGTAAATCTACAAGGAGATCTTAGACAGCCTGCAAACCTGGTCCAACAAATGGCTTTTGGAGTTAAACCCCAGCAAGTGCAAAGTTATAACGTTTGGGGAAGGACAAAGAAGACAGCAGATAGGGTACAGTCTAGGAGGTCAAAGCCTGGAAAACTCATTTAAGACAGAGGATCTTGGGGTGAGCATTATACCAAGCACATCGCATGAGATTTATTTTATTTATTTATTTATTTATTTATTTATTTATTTAGAAATTTAGCATACATACAGAGGTACAAAAAAATACAGGTAAGAGCAGCATGCCAAAGCCACTTATATGCATAGCATTATGGGCTGGCTTAAAATTAACTTAAGATTAACTAACCAATGATGAAATCAGTGATAAAACATTATTGTAAACAGATAACTATAAAGCACAAATGAGTATTACAAAGACAGGTCATATGGTTGCATGCATTGCTGTACATTCAGTCGAATGGAGTATTCTGATAGGTAGTGTATTTAAAAAAATAATGAAGTTAGATTGGGTCCTAGGTTTAACATTTGTGTGATATAATTGTGAGTAACATTTAGGATATACAATTTATAAGGTTCAGTTATTCAGTATTTATTTGGTTTTGGGTGAGTAAGTGATCTTTGAGAAGAGACTTGAATTTATAAACACGTAGTGTTTCTTTTATATTTACAGGTAATGAATTCCAGATTTTAGGGCCTTTTATGTGCATTGAGTTTTTGCATAGCGTGAGATGGACACGAGGAACATCAAAGAGTGATCTGTGCCTTGTGTTATGGTCATGTGTTCTGTTGAAGTTGGCAAGGAGATGTTTGAGGGGAAGGTTAATATCAGAGTTAAGTGTTCTATGTATGTAATAAGTGCAATAATAAGTATGGATGTTTTGTATGGTGAGTAGGTTGAGTGTTTTGAATATTGGTGTGTGCTGCCTGTAGTGAGAATTTGTTATCATTCTAACTGCAGTCTTTTGTTGGGTAATTAGTGGTCTGAGATGGTTAATTGTTGTTGAGCCCCATGCACAAATTCCATAGGTGAGATAGGGGTAAATAAGAGAATGATAAAGGGCCAGGAGGGCTGACTGTGGAACATAGTACCGTATCTTCGATAGTATGCCTACAGTCTTGGAAATTTTCTTAGAAATTTGTTGTATATGTGTATGAAATTTGAGTCTATTATCGAGGTGGATTCCTAAGAATTTTCCCTCTGTTAGCTTTGTTATAGGTGATCCGTTTATCATTATGTTAAGAGGTACATCTGTAGCTCTGTTACCAAACTGAATGAAGTAGGTTTTGTCAATGTTTAGTGTAAGTTTGTTAGTCCTCATCCAGGTAGATATTTTCTGTAATTCAGTATTTACAGTATTGGCTAGCGTGACTGGGCTCGGGTGAGAGAAGACGTATGTAGTGTCATCTGCAAAAAGTGTGGGTTTGAGTAATTGCGAAGCATTTGGAAGGTCATTTATGTATAGGAGAAAGAGAAGAGGGCCAAGGACACTTCCCTGTGGGACACCAACTGTAATTGGTTGTGCGGAAGAGCTTGCCCCATTTGCGTACACATATTGGCTTCTGTTGCTGAGGTAAGACTTGAGGTAGTTGAGGGAGTGCCCTCTTATACCATAGTGTGACAATTTTACGTGGAGCAAGTCATGGTCAACTGTATCAAAAGCTTTACGTAAGTCAATGAAGATCCCCAGTGGGACTTCTTTTTTCTCTATTGCAGTGTATATATGTTCTAGCATGTGTATAATAGCATCATTAGTATTTTTATTAGGCCTGAATCCAAATTGGCAGGGGTTGAGAATGTTATGGGAGATGAGGTAGGAGTAGATTCGTTTATAAATTAATTTTTCGAAGATTTTTGAGAGAGGGTGTAAATTGGATATTGGCCTATAGTTATTCAACTCTGTTTGGTCACCTCCTATATGGATCGGGGTGACCCTTGCTATTTTGAGAACTGTAGGGAAGGTGGAGGATTCAATGGATTTGTTAAAGAGTGTTGCAATGATTGGTGATAGCACTTGTGACACTTTTTTGTATATAAAGGGTGGTAAGGTATTTAAATCTCCTGCCTTGTTTTTCAGTGCGTTGATAATAATGGAGACTTCGTATGGGTTAGTCGGAGCTAGGAACAGTGTGTTCGGGTAGTTGCCAGTGAGGTAGTCATTTGGTGGGGTATCTGAGCTTGGGATTTTATTGGCAAGGTTTTGACCTATAGTGGAGAAGAAATCATTGAGTCTGTTTGCTGTTTCTGTTGGTGGGAGTTGGGGTTCATCTGATTTTGCTAATTTTATTTCGCTATGTCGTGATATCTTTTTTGTTCCCAGAATTTCTAATAGGGTTTTCCAGGTCTTTTTTATATCACCTCGTAAGTTGGATAATCTGTTCTCATAATACAATTTTTTTGCCCTTCTTATCAGGCTGGTTAGGATTGACGAGTAACGTTTTGTTTGGTCTCTGGTTATGTGACCCATTCTGTACTGTTGTTCATATCGGTGTTTTGTATTTATGGATTTGAGAATGCTGGGTGTTAGCCAGGGACTGTTCAGTCTCTTAGCTGTCATCTGTTAAGTTTTTTTAGGGCAGTGCTTGTTATAAAGGTATTGGGTCCTTTTTAGAAAATTATTAAAACATTCGTCAATATCTGTATAGATTTCTAGCTCAGTGTGCCAGTCAATGTTTGTTACTGCTGTTGTGAAGTTATTAATGGCTGCCTCATTGTGAAGTCTGAAGGTGACTTTAGTAGTGTCTTGGGGTATTTTACCAAGAGTTGTTATGAGGAAAGTAGGGTAGTGGTCTGTGGTATTATCTGTAATTATGCCTGATTTTAAAGGGGATATGGTGTTGGTCCAGATGTGGTCAAGTAGGGAAACACTAGTCTCTGTAACTCTTGTAGGTTTTGTTACTGTTGGTAGCAACATGCAGTTACTCATTGTGTTTGTGAATTCAGTAACGTGTGGGTCCTGGTCCTGGTCTTGCTGCAGCATATGGGTGCAAGGCAAACCTATGATAGTATTTTGACATCTAAGTAGAGAGTCGTATAAGATACTATACACTGTAAAGGTCAGGCCCATATTGGAGTATGTAGTACCAGTATGGGACCCATACCTGGCCAAACACATCAAGAAGTTAGAGAAAGTGCAAAGGTTTGCAAGATGACTACTCCCGGAGCTAAGGGGTATGTCCTACGAGGAGAGGTGAAGGGAAATCAACCTAACGACACTGGATAACGGGATGGGTAGGAGGGACATGTTAACGTCATATAAAGTACTGACAGGAACTGACAGGGTGGATGGGGACAGAATGTTTCAGAGATGTGACACAGCAACAAAGGGTTACAACTGGAAGTTAAGAACTCAGATGAGTCACAGGGATGTTAGGAAGTGTTTCTTTAGTCATGTATTTGTCAGAAAATGGAAAAGTTTGGAGAGTGATGGAGTGGAGGCAAAATTTCATACACAGCTTTAAGAAGAAGTATGATAAAGCTCATTGGGAAAGGAGTGAGTGGACCCAGTAGCGACCAGCGAAGAAGAGGGGCAAGGAGCTATGACTCGACCCCTGCAAGCGCTACAAGATGAATACTAGGTTAGTATAAACACACACACACACACACATATACACACGCACACACACACACACACACACACACACACACACACACACACACACACACATACACACACACACACACACACACACACACACACACACACATACACACACACAAACACACACACACACACACACACACACACACACACACACACACACACACACACACACACACACACACACACACAGGTCAGTCTTTGTGTATGGGCTCCAGGAAGTTGAAGGGGGAAACATATGAAGCAAGAAAACAAGGGGAAAAAAAGCAATTGAAAGCATCATGAAAGCAATAGGAGAAGACGACATAACCCAGCTGGAAAATTTTCGGAGAATAGGGGGGTTTGTAAAAAAAAGAACCCGGCCAGTGAAAGTGACCTTCAAGGCAGAAGCGACTTGGACCAGGATCCTGCAGGAGAAAGCACGATTAAGGGACATGCCGGCATACAGGAAGGTGTATCTCGGCCGCGACAGAACACAAGAAGAAAGGCAGAAACTGAGAGAGATGGTACAAAGGCGAAAGGAGGAAAGAGAGGGGATGGAGAAGACAGACAGGAGATCCCAGACTCAGGAAGAAGATCAAATACAGCCTCCCTCACAACTTCCTATAGAAGCCTCCCAACCAGGTCAACCCCAGTGCAACCAAACACTAATTCAAAACACCCATGCCACATCCAATGCCCCCACCCACTACATTACAAACTCCACCCCCACAACAACAGCCCATAATTCCTTACCAGGTCTCCCACTTCCCCAACCCCAATATACCTCCCAGACCACAGTCTTAGAAAAGAAGTTGAAGGTGTGGTATACAAATGCAGATGGAATAACAAACAAATATGAGGAGTGGCACGAAAGAATCAAAGAGACATCCCCAGACATAATAGCACTCACAGAAACAAAACTCACCAGAATAATAACAGATTCAATCTTTCCATCCAGATACCAAATCCTCAGGAAAGACAGAGGGAGGAGAGGGGGAGGAGGAGTTGCACTGCTCATTAAAAACCAGTGGGATTTTGAGAAAATGGAAGGAATGGATGGCACGGGCGAAAGGGACTACTTAGTAGGAACAATCCAGTCTCAGGGACATAAGGTGATAATTGCAGTAATGTACAACCCACCACAGAACTGCAGGAGGCCAAGAGAAGAATACGATGAGAGCAACAGAGCAATGATCGACACACTAGCCGAGGTGGCCAGGAGAGCACACATGGGGGGAGCAAAGTTACTAGTTATGGGTGATTTCAATCACAAGGAGATTGACTAGGAAAACCTGGAGCCCCATGGGGGTCCCGAAACATGGAGAACCAAGATGATGGATGTGGTACTGGTAAACCTCATGCATCAACATGTTAGAGACACTACCAGAGAGAGAGGAGAGGATGAACCAGCAAGGTTGGACCTTGTATTCACCATGAGTAGTTCGGACATCGAGGGTATCATGTATGAAAGGCCCCTGGGAGCTAGTGATCATGTGGTTCTGTGCTTCGACTACATAGTTGAGCTCCAAGTGGAGAGAGTAGCAGGAATAGGCTGGGAAAAACCAAACTACAAAAGGGGGAACTACTCAGGCATGAGGAACTTCCTTCAAGACAATCAGTGGGAGAGGGAACTGACAGGAAAACCAGTACAAGAAATGATGGACTATGTAGCAACAAAATGCAAGGAGGCAGAGGAGAGGTTTGTTCCCAAGGGAAACAGAAATAATGGGAAGAACAGAACGAGTCCTTGGTTCACCCAAAGGTGTAGGGAGGCAAAAACTAGGTGTACTAGAGAATGGAAAAGGTACAGAAGACAGAGAACTCAGGAAAATAAAGAAATCAGCCGAAGAGCCAGAAACGAATATGCACAGATAAGAAGGGAGGCTCAGAGACAATATGAAAATGACATAGCATCAAAAGTAAAGACTGACCCGAAGCTGTTGTACAGCCACATCAGGAGGAAAACAACAGTCAAGGACCAGGTAATCAGACTGAGGAAGGGTGATGGGGAATTCACAAGAAACGACCAAGAGGTATGTCAGGAGCTCAACACAAGATTTAAAGAAGTATTTACAGTGGAAACCAGTAGGACTCCAGGAAATCAGAACAGCGGGGCACACCAGCAAGTGCTGGATGAGGTACATATAACCAAGGAGGAGTTGAAGAAGCTGCTATGCGAACTTGACACCTCAAAGGCGGTGGGACCAGACAACATCTCTCCATGGGTCCTTAAAGAGGGAGCAGAGATACTGTGTGAGCCATTAACAAAGATCTTCAACACATCATTTGAAACTGGGCAACTCCCTGAGGTATGGAAAATGGCAAATGTAGTCCCAATTTTTAAAAAGGGAGACAGACATGAGGCACTAAACTACAGACCTGTATCACTAACGTGTATAGTATGCAAGGTCATGGAGAAGATCGTCAGGAGGAGAGTGGTGGGGCACCTGGAAAGAAACAAGTGTATAATTGACAACCAGCACGGTTTCAGGGAAGGAAAATCCTGCATCACAAACCTACTAGAGTTTTATGAAAAGGTGACAGAAGTAAGACAAGAGAGAGAGGGGTGGATCGACTGCATATTTTTGGACTGCAAGAAGGCCTTCGACACAGTTCCTCACAAGAGGTTACTGCAAAAGCTAGAAGATCAGGCACACATAACAGGAAAGGCACTGCAATGGATCAGAGAATACCAGACAGGGAGGCAACAACGAGTCATGGTACGCGACGAGGTGTCAGAGTGGGCGCCTGTGACAAGCGGGGTTCCACAGGGGTCAGTCCTAGGACCTGTGCTGTTCTTGGTATATGTGAACGACATAACGGAAGGGATAGACTCAGAAGTGTCCTTGTTTGCAGATGATGCGAAGTTAATGAGAAGAATCAAATCGGATGAGGATCAGGCAGGACTACAAAGAGACCTGGACAGGCTACAAGTCTGGTCCAGCAAATGGCTCCTTGAATTTAACCCTGCCAAATGCAAAGTCATGAAGATTGGGGAAGGGCAAAGAAGACCGCAGACACAGTATAGTTTAGATGGCCAAAGACTGCAAACCTCACTCAAGGAAAAAGATTTGGGGGTGAGTATAACACCGAGCATATCTCCTGAGGCGCACATCAATCAGATAACTGCTGCAGCATACGGGCGCCTGGCAAACCTACGGATAGCGTTCCGATACCTCAGTAAGGATTCGTTTAAGACTCTGTATACCATTTACGTCAGGCCCATACTGGAGTATGCAGCACCAGTTTGGAATCCACACCTAGTCAAGCACGTCAAGAAATTAGAGAAAGTGCAAAGGTTTGCAACAAGACTAGTGCCAGAGCTACGGGGATTGTCCTACGAAGAAAGGTTGAGAGAAATCGGCCTGACGACACTGGAGGACAGGAGGGTCAGGGGAGACATGATAACGGCATATAAAATACTGCGCGGAATAGACAAGGTGGACAAAGACGGGATGTTCCAGAGAAGGGACACAGACACAAGAGGACACAATTGGAAGTTGAAGACTCAGATGAATCAAAGGGATGTTAGGAAGTATTTTTTCAGTCATAGAGTAGTCAGGCCGTGGAATAGCCTAGAAAGTGAAGTAGTGGAAGCGGGAACCATACATAGTTTTAAGGCGAGGTATGATAGAGCTCATGGGGCAGGGAGAGAGAGGACCTAGTAGCAATCAGTGAAGAGGCGGGGCCAGGAGCTGTGAATCGACCCCTGCAACCAAAAATAGGTGAGTACAAATAGGTGAGTACATATTGGACTATGCAGCACCAGTTTGGAACCCACACCTAGCCAAGCACGTAAAGAAACTAGAGAAAGTGCAAAGGTTTGCAACAAGACTAGTCCCAGAGCTAAGAGGTATGTCCTACGAGGAGATGTTAAGGGAAATCAACCTGACGACACTGGAGGACAGGAGAGATAGGGGGGACATGATAACGACATACAAAATACTGAGAGGAATTGGCAAGGTGGACAAAGACAGGGTGTTCCAGAGATTGGACACAGTAACAAGGGAACACAGTTGGAAGCTGAAGACACAGATGAATCACAGGGATGTTAGGAAGTATTTCTTCAGCCACAGATTAGTCAGTAAGTGGAATAGTTTGGGAAGCGATGTAGTGGAGGCAGGATCCATACATAGCTTTAAGCAGAGGTATGATAAAGCTCACGGCTCAGGGAGAGTGACCTAGTAGCGATCAGTGAAGAGGCGGGGCCAGGAGCTCGGACTCGACCCCCGCAACCTCAACTAGGTGAGTACAACTAGGTGAGTACACACGCATACACACACACATACACACACACACACACACATACATACACACACACACACACACACACACACACACACACACACACACACACACACACACACACACACACACACACACACACACGTGGCGAGGTGTCAGAGTGGGCACCTGTGACCAGCGGGGTCCCGCAGGGGTCAGTCCTAGGACCAGTGCTGTTTCTGGTAGTTGTGAACGACATGACGGAAGGAATAGACTCCGAGGTGTCCCTGTTTGCCGATGACGTGAAGTTGATGAGAAGAATTCACTCGATCGAAGACCAGGCAGAACTACAAAGGGATCTGGACAGGCTGCAGACCTGGTCCAGCAATTGGCTCCTGGAGTTCAATCCCACCAAGTGCAAAGTCATGAAGATTGGGGAAGGGCAAAGAAGACCGCAGACGGAGTACAGTCTAGGGGGCCAGAGACTACAAACCTCACTCAAGGAAAAAGATCTTGGGGTGAGTATAACACCAGGCACATCTCCTGAAGCGCACATCAACCAAATAACTGCTGCAGCATATGGGCGCCTAGCAAACCTCAGAACAGCATTCCGACATCTTAATAAGGAATCATTCAGGACCCTGTACACCTTCAACTTCTTGGGATGTTAATACTTAGGAATTCTTCGCTTGCCTAATTCTTGGGCACGACCTACTTCCACATTGAACAAATGTGACACCACCTATGACTGCTACACCTCTCCTGCCATACGGTTTATAAGCTGCTTCTCCGCTCATATGCCGTATTCTATTCAAGATTGATGGACTGAACACATCGACTCAAGGCTGAGGGACTGATTACCTCATTCTCCTCCTGTTCTTCAAGTTTCTCCTACGTATGGACTGATGAAGCCACTGTGTGGCGAAACGTTTCCTCAATAAAGATACCCAAGAGTTGCACATGTGTCTAATTTATCAGGGTTATCATTCATCTGATAACCAGGGTTATCATTCATCTGATAACCAGGGTTATCATTCATCTGATAACCAGGGTTATCATTCATCTGATAACCAGGGTTATAATTCATCTGATAACCAGGGTTATCATTCATCTGATAACCAGGGTTATCATTCATCTGATAACCAGGGTTATCAGATGAATAACCCTGGTTATACCTTCCTGCGAAACGCTTCCTCAACAAAGGTTCTTATATGTTGCATAAGTGTCTCAATCTTCAACTTGTTTATTTAAACCATTTATCCCACAAGGTTATCATTACTGGTCAGCAGTAACCTAAAACCAAGACAACAGTGCACTAGTGTTCGCAATAAAGCTAACAGAATTCTTGGCTTCATATCTAGAAGTATAAATAATAGAAGTCCTCAGGTTGTTCTTCAACTCTATATATCCTTGGTTAGGCCTCATTTAGACTATGCTGCTCAGTTCTGGTTACCGTATTACAGAATGGATATAAATGCTCTGGAAAACGTGCAAAGGAGGATGACAAAGTTGATCCCATGTATCAGAAATCTTCCCTATGAGGATAGACTGAGGCACTGAATCTGCACTCTCTCGAAAGACGTAGAATTAGGAGGGATATGATCGAGGTGTATAAATGGAAAACAGGAATAAATAAAGGGGATGTAAATAGCGTGCTGAAAATTTCCAGCCAAGACAGGACTCGCAGCAATGGTTTTAAGTTGGAAAAATTCAGATTCAGGAAGGATATAGGAAAGTACTGGTTTGGTAATAGAGTTGTGGATGTGTGGAACAAACTCCCGAGTACAGTTATAGAGGCTAAAACGTTGTGCAGTTTTAAAAATAGGTTAGATAAATACTCGAGTGGGTGTGGGTGGGTGTGAGTTGGACCTGACTAGCTTGTGCTGCTGGGTCTGGTACAGTGCTCCGTCCTTGAGTGGGGATGACCAGACTGGGTGGGTCATTGGTCTAATCCGGGGGGGTGACATGGACCTGCTTCGCATGGGTCAGTAGACCTCCTGCAGTGTTCCTTCTTTCTTATGTTCTTATGTTCCTACCTCTGAAACCAGGGTTATCATTCCTCTGATAACCAGGGTTATCATTCCTCCGAAACCAGGTTTATCATTCCGATGATAACCAGGGTTACCATTCCTCTCATAACCAGAGTTATTATTCCTTTGATAACCATGGTTATCATTCCTCTGACAAGCAGGGTTATCATTCCTCTGATAAGCAGGGTTATCATTCCTCTGGTAACCTGGGTTATCATTCTTCAGATAACCAGGGTTATCATTTCTCTGATAACCAGGGTTATCATTCTTCTGATGACCACTGTTATCCTACCTATGATAACCAGGGTCATCGTTTCTCTGATAACCAGTGTTATCATTCTTCTGATAACCAGTGTTATCCTACCTGGTTATCAGGTAGGATAAACCTGGTAACCAGGGTTATCCTTCTTCTGATAAACTGGGTTATCATTCTTCTGATAACCAGAGTTATCTTACCTCTGTTAAGCAGGGTTATAATTCCTTTGTTAACCAGGGATATTTTACCTATGATAACCAGGGTTATCAGAGGATTGATAACCAGGGTTATTATAACTCTGATAACCAATTTTATCATTCTTCTGATAACCAGGGTTATCATTCCACTGAAACCAGGGCTATCATTCCTCTGATATCATTCCTTCGATAACCAGGGTTATCATTCCTCTGATAATCAGGGTTATCATTCCACTGAAACCAGGGTTATCATTCCCCTGATAACCAGGGTTATCATTCCACTGAAACCAGGGTTATTATTCCCCTGATAACCAGGGGTATCATTCCACTGAAACCAGGGTTATTATTCCCCTGATAACCAGGGGTATCATTCCACTGAAACCAGGGTTATCATTCCCCTGATAACCAGGGTTATCATTCCTCTGAAAACCAGGGGGATCATTTCCCTGATAACCAGGGTTATCATTCCTTTGTAAACCAGGGTGATCATTCTTCTGATAACCAGGGTTATCATTCCTTTGTAAACCAGGGTGATCATTCTTCTGATAACCAGGGTTGTCATTCCTCTGATAACCAATTTTATCATTCTTCTGATAATCAGGGTTATCATTCCACTGAAACCAGGGCTATCATTCCTCTGATATCATTCCTTCGATAACCAGGGTTATCATTCCTCTGATAACCAGGGTTATCATTCCACTGAAACCAGGGTTATTATTCCCCTGATAACCAGGGTTATCATTCCTTTGTAAACCAGGGTGATCATTCTTCTGATAACCAGGGTTGTCATTCCTCTGATAACAAAGGTTACCATTCCTCTGATAACCAGCGTTATCAAACCACTGATAACTAAGCTTATCTTCCCTCTAATAACCTAATAACTTCCTCTTGTTATCCCAACTCAACCTCCTTCATAAAAGTGAACATACACGTATCCCCAGGATAACAAGACAACCTCCAAGGTTATCCTCCCCAGTGGGGAGTTCTTGGCAGAGTGTGTTATCGCTGGTATATATATATACACCCAGACGTATATATGTAGCCTTGGGAATACAGTGGAGAAATAGCATAGCCATGCCAAGCATCACACCTTGGCTGCCCCAGGCAACCCAGGGCTCCTCATCCAAGGTAATGGAGCCTCCCTTGCCCAGTAGGTAAGCCTTTGTTGGCTCCTTTGCGTGTTTAGATCTCATATGATAATGCTGATAATGATCATTCTAATGATTATATTCGTGATAATGATTTAATTATGATAGTATTCATCATAATAATGATGATGATAATGACCATAGTAATGATAATGCTAATACTGATGATAATGATCATAATAATGATCATAATGAAAGTCACAATGATGATAATAATCATAATGACAATCATAATAATAATGATAATAAGGACAATAATCTTAATAATAATAATGACAATGGTCATAATAATGATCATTATTATCATAATAATGGCCATAATAATAATAACAATCATAATTATAACAATAATGATCAAAATAATTAAGTGAAACAGAATTATTATTAAGCTGTATTAATCTGAGAGAGAGAGAGAGAGAGAGAGAGAGAGAGAGAGAGAGAGAGAGAGAGAGAGAGAGAGAGAGAGAGAGAGAGAGAGAGAGAGAGAGAGAGAGAGAGAGAGAGAGAGAGAGAGAGAGAGAGAGAGAGGTCACTCACCCGGGTCTGTGGTTGTGGTGTTGTTCGTAGTACATCTGATGGGTCTGCAACGTGGAGAACATGTCCCAAACACGTCTCTAGCGTGTTTCTACAACACTCTCGTACATTACTAGGACGTTACAAGACAGTTCCCTCACATGTACGGAAGGTGTACATGTATGTTTTGGATGCACGGATATGGATGTACACACGGCTCTATTGAATGATGAAGAGTACTTCTAGATGTACACATGTATGCACGGGATGTATGTACTTGATGTACACCCACATCAAGTACACACACACACACAAATACGAAGTCATACAAACATACACTCTTTAGCCAGCAAAATGCGTACACCAGATCACACTGTGTGCACACAGACACTAATACGTACACAAGTGCACACGAGAGAGGGTTAGGAACACGGAGTGCACAACTCACAGCTGTGGGAGACACTGCCAGAAATATGATAGCCACCCCTCACTCCTCCCTCTCTCAACACCGTAGAAAACGGTTTGTTCCACTGCAATTTTCCTATAAGTAAGTAAGTAAGCAAGAAAGTAAGTTTATTCAGGTATACACAAATACAGTTACATAGAATTATCATACACAGCAGCATAGTGAAGAGAACCTCCAGGATAACCCAAAAAAATTCAGATACACGGATATGGTCTTCTGTTATTCAGGAACGAAGTTACCATGTCTGTTAATGCAAGTGTTTTGTTCCAGAACAATGATGCAATGTCTGCTGATCCACGACAGCGGTACAATGCCTGCTGATCCAGGACAGTGGTACAATATCTGCTGATCCCGGACAGTGGTACAATATCTGCTGATCCAGGACAGTGGTAAAATATCTGCTGATCCAGGACAGTGGTACAATGTCTGCTGATCCAGGACAGTGGTACAATATCTGCTGATCCAGGACAGTGGTACAATATCTGCTGATCCAGGACAGTGGTACAATATCTGCTGATCCAGGACAGTGGTACAATATCTGCTGATCCAGGACAGTGGTACAATATCTGCTGATCCAGGACAGTGGTACAATGTCTGGTGATCCAGGATAGTGGTACAATGCCTGCTGATCCAGGACAGTGGTACAATATCTGCTGATCCAGGACAGTGGTACAATGTCTGGTGATCCAGGACAGTGGTACAATGCCTGCTGATCCAGGACAGTGGTACAATATCTGCTGATCCAGGACAGTGGTGCAATATCTGGTGATCCAGGACAGTGGTACAATATCTGGTGATCCAGGACAGTGGTACAATATCTGGTGATCCAGGACAGTGGGACAATATCTGGTGATCCAGGACAGTGGGACAATATCTGGTGATCCAGGACAGTGGTACAATATCTGCTGATCCAGGACAGTGGGACAATATCTGCTGATCCAGGACAGTGGTACAATATCTGCTGATCCAGGACAGTGGTACAATGTCTGGTGATCCAGGACAGTGGTACAATGCCTGCTGATCCAGGACAGTGGTACAATATCTGCTGATCCAGGACAGTGGTACAATGTCTCGTGATCCAGGACAGAGGTACAATGCCTGCTGATCCAGGACAGTGGTACAATATCTGCTGATCCAGGACAGTGGTGCAATATCTGGTGATCCAGGACAGCGGTACAATATCTGGTGATCCAGGACAGTGGTTCAATATCTGGTGATCCAGGACAGTGGTACAATATCTGGTGATCCAGGACAGTGGTACAATATCTGGTGATCCAGGACAGTGGGACAATATCTGGTGATCCAGGACAGTGGTTCAATATCTGGTGATCCAGGACAGTGGTACAATATCTGGTGATCCAGGACAGTGGGACAATATCTGCTGATCCAGGACAGTGGTACAATATCTGCTGATCCAGGACAGTGGTGCAATGTCTGGTGATCCAGGACAGTGGTACAATGCCTGCTGATCCAGGACAGTGGTACAATACCTGCTGATCCAGGACAGTGGTACAATATCTGGTGATCCAGGACAGTGGTACAATATCTGGTGATCCAGGACAGTGGGACAATATCTGCTGATCAAGGACAGTGGTACAATACCTGCTGATCCAGGACAGTGGTACAATATCTGGTGATCCAGGACAGTGGTACAATATCTGGTGATCCAGGACAGTGGTACAATACCTGCTGATCCAGGACAGTGGTACAATACCTGCTGATCCAGGACAGTGGTACAATATCTGGTGATCCAGGACAGTGGTACAATATCTGGTGATCCAGGACAGTGGTACAATACCTGCTGATCCAGGACAGTGGTACAATGCTTGATGATATAAACATTGTCTAAGAGTAATGGTATAATGTCTGCTGATGCAGGTTGTTCAGGAATGATCGTATAATGTCTGCTGATGCAGGTCGTTCAGGAATGATCGTATAATGTCTGCTGATGCAGGTCGTTCAGGAATGATCGTGTAATGTCTGCTGATGCAGGTCGTTCAGGAATGATCGTATAATGTCTGCTGATGCAGGTCGTTCAGGAATGATCGTATAATGTCTGCTGATGCAGGTCGTTCAGGAATGATCGTATAATGTCTGCTGATGCAGGTCGTTCAGGAATGATCGTATAATGTCTGCTGATGCAGGTCGTTCAGGAATGATCGTATAATGTCTGCTGATGCAGGTCGTTCAGGAATGATCGTGTAATGTCTGCTGATGCAGGTCGTTCAGGAATGATCGTGTAATGTCTGCTGATGCAGGTCGTTCAGGAATGATCGTATAATGTCTGCTGATGCAGGTCGTTCAGGAATGATCGTATAATGTCTGCTGATGCAGGTCGTTCAGGAATGATCGTGTAATGTCTGCTGATGCAGGTCGTTCAGGAATGATCGTATAATGTCTGCTGATGCAGGTCGTTCAGGAATGATCGTGTAATGTCTGCTGATGCAGGTCGTTCAGGAATGATCGTATAATGTCTGCTGATGCAGGTCGTTCAGGAATGATCGTGTAATGTCTGCTGATGCAGGTCGTTCAGGAATGATCGTATAATGTCTGCTGATGCAGGTCGTTCAGGAATGATCGTATAATGTCTGCTGATGCAGGTCGTTCAGGAATGATCGTATAATGTCTGCTGATGCAGGTCGTTCAGGAATGATCGTGTAATGTCTGCTGATGCAGGTCGTTCAGGAATGATCGTATAATGTCTGCTGATGCAGGTCGTTCAGGAATGATCGTATAATGTCTGCTGATGCAGGTCGTTCAGGAATGATCGTATAATGTCTGCTGATGCAGATCGTTCAGGAATGATCGTATAATGTCTGCTGATGCAGGTCGTTCAGGAATGATCGTATAATGTCTGCTGATGCAGGTCGTTCAGGAATGATCGTGTAATGTCTGCTGATGCAGGTCGTTCAGGAATGATCGTATAATGTCTGCTGATGCAGGTCGTTCAGGAATGATCGTATAATGTCTGCTGATGCAGGTCGTTCAGGAATGATCGTGTAATGTCTGCTGATGCAGGTCGTTCAGGAATGATCGTATAATGTCTGCTGATGCAGGTCGTTCAGGAATGATCGTATAATGTCTGCTGATGCAGGTCGTTCAGGAATGATCGTATAATGTCTGCTGATGCAGGTCGTTCAGGAATGATCGTATAATGTCTGCTGATGCAGGTCGTTCAGGAATGATCGTATAATGTCTGCTGATGCAGGTCGTTTAGGAATGATCGTATAATGACTGCTGATGCAGGTCGTTCAGGAATGATCGTATAATGTCTGCTGATACAAGTCGTTCAGGAATGATCGTATAATGACTGCTGATGCAGGTCGTTCAGGAATGATCGTATAATGTCTGCTGATGCAGGTCGTTCAGGAATGATCGTATAATGTCTGCTGATGCAGGTCGTTCAGGAATGATCGTATAATGTCTGCTGATACAAGTGTTCTGCTATCCATGATTCACACCCATATAAGAGCGCTGGTACCACTACACTCTCGTACGTTCCTAGCTCTGCTGCCATGAATAATGTTCTTTGTCTCCACAAACTCCTCAGTGCACCATTCACATTTTTTACCTCATAATTCTGATTCACCTCATCTTTCAAAGATCTGTCTGCTGACAAGCCCATTACTAATTATATATATATACATATATATATATATATATATATGTATGTATGTATATAATGTGGCAGATGTTGCCTAAACTGCATTGTCTGCCACATTACTCGCCTGACCTCCTTATCGTATTCATTTTCTAAATCCATAAATGCAACGTAAATCTCTTTACTTATGTGTAAATACTGTTGACTTATTTGTTTCACAGTAAACACTTGGCCTACACACTCCCTATTCTTGCTAAAGCCTCCTTGTTCATCTTTGATCCTCCTCTCCATCTTACTCTTAATTTTTTCAATAATAACTATCATGGTGACGTGTACTTGGCTCATGGTGACGTGTACTTTGCTCATGGTGACCTGTACTTTGCTCATGGTGACGTGTACTTTGCTCAGTGGTGACGTGTACTTTGTTCATGGTGACGTGTACTTTGCTCATGGTGACCTGTACTTTGTCAGTGGTGACTTTTTGTTCATGGTGACATGGTGACGTGTACTTTGCTCATGGTGACGTGTACTTTGCTCATGGTGACGTGTACTTTGCTCATGGTGAAGTGTACTTTGCTCATGGTGACGTGTACTTTGCTCATGGTGACGTGTACTTTGCTCATGGTGAAGTGTACTTTGCTCAGTGGTGACGTGTACTTTGTTCATGGTGACGTGTACTTTGCTCATGGTGACGTGTACTTTGCTCAGTGGTGACGTGTACTTTGTTCATGGTGACGTGTACTTTGCTCATGGTGACGTGTACTTTGCTCATGGTGACCTGTACTTTGCTCATGGTGACGTGTAGTTTGCTCATGGTGACGTGTACTTTGCTCATGGTGACGTGTACTTTGCTCATGGTGACGTGTACTTTGCTCATGGTGACGTGTACTTTGCTCATGGTGACGTGTACTTTGCTCAGTGGTGACGTGTACTTTGCTCATTTTGACGTGTACTTTGCTCATGGTGACGTGTACTTTGCTCATGGTGACGTGTACTTTGCTCATGGTGACGTGTACTTTGCTCAGTGGTGACGTGTACTTTGCTCATGGTGACGTGTACTTTGCTCATGGTGACGTGTACTTTGCTCAGTGGTGAGGTGTACTTTGCTCATGGTGACGTGTACTTTGCTCAGTGGTTACGTGTACTTTGCTCATGGTGACGTGTACTTTGCTCAGTGGTGACCTGTACTTTGCTCATGGTGACGTGTACTTTGCTCAGTGGTTACGTGTACTTTGCTCATGGTGACGTGTACTTTGCTCAGTGGTGACCTGTACTTTGCTCATGGTGACGTGTACTTTGCTCATGGTGACGTGTACTTTGCTCAGTGGTTACGTGTACGTTGCTCATGGTGACGTGTACGTTGCTCATGGTGACGTGTACTTTGCTCAGTAGTGACGTGTACTTTGCTCAGTGCTGACGTGTACTTTGCTCAGTGGTTACGTGTACTTTGCTCATGGTGACGTGTACTTTGCTCAGTGGTGACCTGTACTTTGCTCATGGTGACGTGTACTTTGCTCATGGTGACGTGTACTTTGCTCATGGTGACGTGTACTTTGCTCATGGTGACGTGTACTTTGCTCATTGTGACGTGTACGTTGCTCATGGTGAAGTGTACTTTGCTCAGTGGTGACGTGTACTTTGCTCATGGTGACGTGTACTTTGCTCAGTGGTGACGTGTACTTTGCTCATGGTGATTTGTACTTTGCTCATGGTGACCTGTACTTTGCTCAGTGGTGACGTGTACTTTGCTCATGGTGACGTGTACTTTGCTCAGTGGTTACGTGTACTTTGCTCATGGTGACGTGTACTTTGCTCATGGTGACGTGTACTTTGCTCATGGTGACCTGTACTTTGCTCAGTGGTGACGTGTACTTTGCTCATGGTGACCTGTACTTTGCTCAGTGGTTACGTGTACTTTGCTCATGGTGACGTGTACTTTGCTCAGTGGTGACGTGTACTTTGCTCATGGTGACGTGTACTTTGCTCAGTGATTACGTGTACTTTGCTCATGGTGACGTGTACTTTGCTCATGGTGACGTGTACTTTGCTCATGGTGACGTGTACTTTGCTCAGTGGTTACGTGTACTTTGCTCAGTGGTGACGTGTACTTTGCTCATTGTGACCTGTACTTTGCTCATGTTGACGTGTACTTTGCTCAGTGGTTACGTGTACTTTGCTCAGTGGTTTCGTGTACTTTGCTCAGTGGTTACGTGTACTTTGCTCATGGTGACCTGTACTTTGCTCATGGTGACGTGTACTTTGCTCAGTGGTTACGTGTACTTTGCTCAGTGGTGACGTGTACTTTGCTCAGTGGTGACGTGTACTTTGCTCATGGTGACGTGTACTTTGCTCATGGTGACCTGTACTTTGCTCAGTGGTGACCTGTACTTTGCTCATGGTGACGTGTACTTTGCTCATGGTGACCTGTACTTTGCTCATGGTGACGTGTGCTTTGCTCAGTGGTGACCTGTACTTTGCTCATGGTGACCTGCACTTTGCTCATGGTGACCTGTACTTTGCTGAGTGGTGACCTGTACTTTGCTCATGGTGACGTGTACTTTGCTCATGGTGACCTGTACTTTGCTCAGTGGTGACCTGTACTTTGCTCATGGAGACGTGTACTTTGCTGAGTGGTGACCTGTACTTTCCTCATGGTGACGTGTACTTTGCTCATGGTGACCTGTACTTTGCTCATGGTGACCTGTACTTTGCTCATGGTGACCTGTACTTTGCTTATGGTGACCTGTACTTTGCTCATGGTGACCTGTACTTTGCTCATGGTGACGTGTACTTTGCTCAGTGGTGACCTGTACTTTGCTCATGGTGACCTGTACTTTGCTCATGGTGACCTGTACTTTGCTCAGTGGTGACCTGTACTTTGCTTATGGTGACCTGTACTTTGCTTATGGTGACGTGTACTTTGCTCATGGTGACCTGTACTTTGCTCATGGTGACGTGTACTTTGCTCAGTGGTGACCTGTACTTTGCTCAGTGGTGACCTGTACTTTGCTCATGGTGACCTGTACTTTGCTCATGGTGACGTGTACTTTGCTCAGTGGTGACCTGTACTTTGCTCATGGTGACCTGTACTTTGCTCATGGTGACCTGTACTTTGCTCATGGTGACGTGTACTTTGATCATAGTGACCTGTACTTTGTTCATGGTGACTTGTACTTTGCTCATGGTGACGTGTACTTTGCTCATGGTGACGTGTACTTTGCTCATGGTGACGTGTACTTTGCTCATGGTGACCTGTACTTTGCTCAGTGGTGACCTGTACTTTGCTCATGGTGACGTGTACTTTGCTCAGTGGTGACGTGTACTTTGCTCATGGTGACGTGTACTTTGCTCAGTGGTGACGTGTACTTTGCTCATGGTGACGTGTACTTTGCTCAGTGGTGACGTGTACTTTGCTCATGGTGACCTGTACTTTGCTCATGGTGACCTGTACTTTGCTCATGGTGACGTGTACTTTGCTCATGGTGACCTGTACTTTGCTCAGTGGTGACCTGTACTTTGCTCATGGTGACGTGTACTTTGCTCATGGTGACGTGTACTTTGCTCAGTGGTGACCTGTACTTTGCTCAGTGGTGACGTGTACTTTGCTCATGGTGACGTGTACTTTGCTCAGTGGTGACGTGTACTTTGCTCATGGTGACGTGTACTTTGCTCAGTGGTGACTTGTACTTTGCTCATGGTGACGTGTACTTTGCTCATGGTGACCTGTACTTTGCTCATGGTGACGTGTACTTTGCTCATGGTGACCTGTACTTTGCTCATGGTGACCTGTACTTTGCTCATGGTGACGTGTACTTTGCTCAGTGGTGACGTGTACTTTGCTCATGGTGACGTGTACTTTGGTCATGGTGACGTGTACTTAACTCAGTGGTGACGTGTACTTTGCTCATGGTGACGTGTACTTTACTCAGTGGTGACGTGTACTTTGCTCATGGTGACGTGTACTTTGCTCATGGTGACGTGTACTTTGCTCATGGTGACGTGTACTTTGCTCAGTGGTGACGTGTACTTTGCTCATTGTGACGTGTACTTTACTCAGTGGTGACGTGTACTTTGCTCATGGTGACGTGTACTTTGCTCCTTGGTAACGTGTACTTTGCTCATGGTGACGTGTACTTTGCTCATAGTGACGTGTACTTTGCTCATGGTGACGTGTACTTTGCTCATGGTGACGTGTACTTTGCTCATGGTGACGTGTACTTTGCTCATGGTAACGTGTACTTTGCTCATGGTGACGTGTACTTTGCTCAGTGGTGACGTGTACTTTGCTCATGGTGACGTGTACTTTGCTCATGGTGACGTGTACTTTGCTCATGGTGACCTGTACTTTGCTCATGGTGACGTGTACTTTGCTCAGTGGTGATGTGTACTTTGCTCATGGTGACGTGTACTTTGCTCATGGTGACGTGTACTTTGCTCATGGTGACGTGTACTTTGCTCATGGTGACGTGTACTTTGCTCATGGTGACGTGTACTTTGCTCATGGTGACGTGTACTTTGCTCATGGTGACCTGTACTTTGCTCATGGTGACGTGTACTTTGCTCAGTGGTGATGTGTACTTTGCTCATGGCGACGTGTACTTTGCTCTTGGTGACGTGTACTTTGCTCAGTGGTGACGTGTACTTTGCTCAGTGGTGACGTGTACTTTGCTCAGTGGTGACGTGTACTTTGCTCATGGTGACGTGTACTTTGCTCTACTTTGCTCAGTGGTGACGTGTACTTTGCTCAGTGGTGACGTGTACTTTGCTCATGGTGACGTGTACTTTGCTCATGGTGACGTGTACTTTGCTCAGTGGTGACGTGTACTTTGCTCATGGTGACGTGTACTTTGCTCATGGTGACGTGTACTTTGCTCAGTGGTGACGTGTACTTTGCTCATGGTGACGTGTACTTTGCTCATGGTGACGTGTACTTTGCTCCTTGGTAACGTGTACTTTGCTCATGGTTACGTGTACTTTGCTCATGGTGACGTGTACTTTGCTCATGGTGACCTGTACTTTGCTCATGGTGACGTGTACTTTGCTCATGGTAACGTGTACTTTGCTCATGGTGACGTGTACTTTGCTCATTGTGACGTGTACTTTGCTCATGGTGACGTGTACTTTGCTCAGTGGTGACGTGTACTTTGCTCATGGTGACCTGTACTTTGTTCATGGTGACGTGTACTTTGCTCATGGTGACGTGTACTTTGCTCAGTGGTGACGTGTACTTTGCTCAGTGGTGACGTGTACTTTGCTCATGGTGACCTGTACTTTGCTCATGGTGACCTGTACTTTGCTCATGGTGACGTGTACTTTGCTCAGGGTGACGTGTACTTTGCTTATGGTGACCTGTACTTTGCTCATGGTGACGTGTACTTTGCTCATGGTGACGTGTACTTTGCTCAGTGGTGACCTGTACTTTGCTCATGGTGACGTGTACTTTGCTCATGGTGACGTGTATATTGCTCCTTGGTAACGTGTACTTTGCTCATGGTGACGTGTACTTTGCTCATGGTGACGTGTACTTTGGTCATGGTGACCTGTACTTTGCTCATGGTGACCTGTACTTTGCTCATGGTGACGTGTACTTTGCTCATGGTGACCTGTACTTTGCTCATGGTGACGTGTACTTTGCTCATGGTGACCTGTACTTTGCTCATGGTGACCTGTACTTTGCTCATGGTGACGTGTACTTTGCTCATGGTGACCTGTACTTTGCTCATGGTGACCTGTACTTTGCTCATGGTGACCTGTACTTTGCTCATGGTGACGTGTACTTTGCTCATGGTGACCTGTACTTTGCTCATGGTGACGTGTACTTTGCTCATGGTGACCTGTACTTTGCTCATGGTGACCTGTACTTTGCTCATGGTGACCTGTACTTTGCTCATGGTGACGTGTACTTTGCTCATGGTGACCTATACTTTGCTCATGGTGACCTGTACTTTGCTCATGGTGACCTGTACTTTGCTCATGGTGACGTGTACTTTGCTCTGTCAAGACTTGTCTAAAAATATCTAAAAATATGTTGGTTCTCCCTTACCATCAAAACTTGGTTGATATGCCTTCTCTTCTTAAGACTTTTAATATTAAAGTTGTATTCAAAAATCTTGATACAGTAAAAAAACTTTTGATAAAGAATTCCCCCCAAAATGCTGATGGATGTGTCTATAAGATTCCTTGTAAAATTTGCGATAAAGTTTATTACGGTCAAACTGGTAAAAATCTCGAACTAAGAGTAAAACAACATAAATATAGCATTAGAACTGGACAAGATTCCAATGCTCTATTTATTCATGTAAGAGATTTTAACCATCCAATTGATTTTCAAAAAGTTGAGAAAGTAGTATCAAGCAAGTCCATGGTCGACAGGAATATAATTGAATCTTGTTTCATAAAAAGCAGTTTTGACAATAATATGAATATTTCCTTTGGTTTATATAAATTAGATCCATTTATAATTAATAGAATTTGGGAAGAATTTAATAATACACTGGATAAATAATAATTTTTAAAATCTTGCTTCATAAAAAGCCCTTTACTGTGATCTTATTGCATATATAATGTATATATATATATATATATATATATATATATATATATATATATATATATATATATATATATATATATATATAAATAACTGTATCTCCTTCACGGCTCAGGTATGTTTAGGTCACAGGCTGCCGGTCACAGGCTGCCGGTCACAGGCTGCCGGTCACAGGCTGCCGGTCACAGGCTGCCGGTCACAGGCTGCCGGTCACAGGCTGCCGGTCACAGACTGCCGGTCACAGACTGCCGGTCACAGGCTGCCGGTCACAGGCTGCCGGTCACAGACTGCCGGTCACAGACTGCCGGTCACAGACTGTCGGCAACCAAAATAATTACACCACAATGTAACCATCACCCATTACATGTGTTTCTGGTGTGTGTACACCTGTCCACAACACTAACATACTGATGGACAGTATATCTCCACAGACTTTTTTCTAGCCACTGTCCTGTCATAAGGTAGGAGACCTATACCTAAATAAACCTCTCCTTGTTAGGTTTTATGGGAAACCACTAGACCTACAGGGTTTATGTAGTACTTTGAGAATGGCAGGTGATAAAGTTTAATACGAGGGAGTGGGAAGGTAGCTCTAACACCAGGGATCAAGAGCCTTGAAGAGAAGAGTCAACTCACCGCTCATGTCACTACTTACAGATGAGCTCTGAAACAACACAAAATAATAATTAAATTATTAATACTGATTATTATCAATGTTATATATATATATATATATATATATATATATATATATATATATATATATATATATATATATATATATATATATATATATATATATATATATATATATATATATATATATATATATATATATATATATATATATATATATATATATATATATATATGTATATATATTAGATTAATAATTGATCACTAGTACAGTCGCAGTTATTTATATAATATTAAGCTTGGAATATATTCAGAGAAATATGTTTGGAGTTATGACTGAGACACTAGTGTTGACCTTAACACTAGTGTTGACCTTAACACTAGTGTTGACCTTAACACTAGTGTTGACCTTAACACTAGTGTTGACCTTAACACTAGTGTTGACCTTAACACTAGTGTTGACCTTAACACTAGTGTTGACCTTAACACTAGTGTTGACCTTAACACTAGTGTTGACCTTAACACTAGTGTTGACCTTAACACTAGTGTTGACCTTAACACTAGTGTTGACCTTAACACTAGTGTTGACCTTAACACTAGTGTTGACCTTAACACTAGTGTTGACCTTAACACTAGTGTTGACCTTAACACTAGTGTTGACCTTAACACTAGTGTTGACCTTAACACTAGTGTTGACCTTAACACTAGTGTTGACCTTAACACTAGTGTTGACCTTAACACTAGTGTTGACCTTAACACTAGTGTTGACCTTAACACTAGTGTTGACCTTAACACTAGTGTTGACCTTAACACTAGTGTAGACCTTAACACTAGTGTAGATCTTAACACTAGTGTAGACCTTAACACTAGTGTAGACCTTAACACTAGTGTAGACCTTAACACTAGTGTAGACCTTAACACTAGTGTAGACCTTAACACTAGTGTAGACCTTAACACTAGTGTAGATCTTAACACTAGTGTAGACCTTAACACTAGTGTAGATCTTAACACTAGTGTAGACCTTAACACTAGTGTAGACCTTAACACTAGTGTAGATCTTAACACTAGTGTAGACCTTAACACTAGTGTAGACCTTAACACTAGTGTAGACCTTAACACTAGTGTAGATCTTAACACTAGTGTAGACCTTAACACTAGTGTAGACCTTAACACTAGTGTAGACCTTAACACTAGTGTAGACCTTAACATTAGTGTAGATCTTAACACTAGTGTAGACCTTAACACTAGTGTAGACCTTAACACTAGTGTAGACCTTAACACTAGTGTAGAACTTAACACTAGTGTAGACCTTAACACTAGTGTAGACCTTAACACTAGTGTAGACCTTAACACTAGTGTAGACCTTAATACTAGTGTAGATCTTAACACTAGTGTAGACCTTAACACTAGTGTAGACCTTAACACTAGTGTAGACCTTAACACTAGTGTAGACCTTAACACTAGTGTAGACCTTAACACTAGTGTAGACCTTAACACTAGTGTAGACCTTAATACTAGTGTAGATTTTAACACTAGTGTAGACCTTAACACTAGTGTAGACCTTAACACTAGTGTAGACCTTAACACTAGTGTAGACCTTAACACTAGTGTAGACCTTAACACTAGTGTAGACCTTAACACTAGTGTAGACCTTAACACTAGTGTAGACCTTAACACTAGTGTAGACCTTAACACTAGTGTAGACCTTAACACTAGTGTAGACCTTAACACTAGTGTAGACCTTAACACTAGTGTAGATCTTAACACTAGTGTAGATCTTAACACTAGTGTAGATCTTAACACTAGTGTAGACCTTAACACTAGTGTAGACCTTAACACTAGTGTAGATCTTAACACTAGTGTAGACCTTAACACTAGTGTAGACCTTAACACTAGTGTAGACCTTAACACTAGTGTAGATCTTAACACTAGTGTAGACCTTAACACTAGTGTAGACCTTAACACTAGTGTAGACCTTAACACTAGTGTAGACCTTAACACTAGTGTAGACCTTAACACTAGTGTAGACCTTAACACTAGTGTAGACCTTAACACTAGTGTAGACCTTAACACTAGTGTAGACCTTAACACTAGTGTAGACCTTAACACTAGTGTAGACCTTAACACTAGTGTAGACCTTAACACTAGTGTAGACCTTAATACTAGTGTAGACCTTAACACTAGTGTAGACCTTAACACTAGTGTAGACCTTAACACTAGTGTAGATCTTAACACTAGTGTAGATCTTAACACTAGTGTAGACCTTAACACTAGTGTAGACCTTAACACTAGTGTAGACCTTAACACTAGTGTAGACCCTAACACTAGTGTAGACCTTAACACTAGTGTAGACCTTAACACTAGTGTAGACCTTAACACTAGTGTAGACCTTAACACTAGTGTAGATCTTAACACTAGTGTAGATCTTAACACTAGTGTAGACCTTAACACTAGTGTAGATCTTAACACTAGTGTAGACCTTAACACTAGTGTAGACCTTAACACTAGTGTAGACCTTAACACTAGTGTAGATCTTAACACTAGTGTAGACCTTAACACTAGTGTAGATCTTAACACTAGTGTAGACATTAACACTAGTGAAGGCCTTAACACTAGTGTAGATCTTAACACTAGTGTAGATCTTAACACTAGTGTAGACCTTAACACTAGTGTAGATCTTAACACTAGTGTAGACCTTACCACTAGTGTAGATCTTAACACTAGTGTAGACCTTAACACTAGTGTAGATCTTAACACTAGTGTAGACCTTAACACTAGTGTAGATCTAAACACTAGTGTAGACCTTAACACTAGTGTAGATCTTAACACTAGTGTTGACCTTAACACTAGTGTAGACCTTAACACTAGTGTAGACCTTAACACTAGTGTAGACCTTAACACTAGTGTAGACCTTAACACTAGTGTAGACCTTAACACTAGTGTTGATCTTAACACTAGTGTAGACCTTAACACTAGTGTAGATCTTAACACTAGTGTAGACCTTAACACTAGTGAAGACCTTAACACTAGTGTAGATCTTAACACTAGTGTAGATCTTAACACTAGTGTAGACCTTAACACTAGTGTAGATCTTAACACTAGTGTAGACCTTAACACTAGTGTAGATCTTAACACTAGTGTAGACCTTAACACTAGTGAAGACCTTAACACTAGTGTAGATCTTAACACTAGTGTAGATCTTAACACTAGTGTAGACCTTAACACTAGTGAAGACCTTAACACTAGTGTAGACCTTAACACTAGTGTAGACCTTAACACTAGTGTAGACCTTAACACTAGTGTAGACCTTAACACTAGTGTAGATCTTAACACTAGTGTAGATCTTAACACTAGTGTAGACCTTAACACTAGTGTAGATCTTAACACTAGTGTAGATCTTAACACTAGTGTAGATCTTAACACTAGTGTAGACCTTAACACTAGTGTAGATCTTAACACTAGTGTAGACCTTAACACTAGTGTAGATCTTAACACTAGTGTAGATCTTAACACTAGTGTAGATCTTAACACTAGTGTAGACCTTAACACTAGTGTAGATCTTAACACTAGTGTAGATCTTAACACTAGTGTAGATCTTAACACTAGTGTAGATCTTAACACTAGTGTAGATCTTAACACTAGTGTAGATCTTAACACTAGTGTAGATCTTAACACTAGTGTAGATCTTAACACTAGTGTAGACCTTAACACTAGTGTAGATCTTAACACTAGTGTAGATCTTAACACTAGTGTAGATCTTAACACTAGTGTAGATCTTAACACTAGTGTAGATCTTAACACTAGTGTAGACCTTAACACTAGTGTAGATCTTAACACTAGTGTAGACCTTAACACTAGTGTAGACCTTAACACTAGTGTAGACCTTAACACTAGTGTAGACCTTAACACTAGTGTAGATCTTAACACTAGTGTTGACCTTAACACTAGTGTAGACCTTAACACTAGTGTAGACCTTAACACTAGTGTAGACCTTAACACTAGTGTAGATCTTAACACTAGTGTTGACCTTAACACTAGTGTAGATCTTAACACTAGTGTAGGCCTTAACACTAGTGTAGACCTTAACACAACTGTAGACCTTAACACAACTACAGACCTTAACACAACTACAGACCTTAACACAACTGTAGACCTTAACACAACTGTAGACCTTAACACAACTGTAGACCTTAACACAACTGTAGACCTTAACACAACTGTAGACCTTAACACAACTGTAGACCTTAACACAACTGTAGACCTTAACACAACTGTAGACCTTAACACAACTGTAGACCTTAACACAACTGTAGACCTTAACACAACTGTAGACCTTAACACAACTACAGACCTTAACACAACTACAGACCTTAACACAACTGTAGACCTTAACACAACTACAGACCTTAACACAACTGTAGACCTTAACACAACTACAGACTTTAACACAACTACAGACCTTAACACAACTGTAGACCTTAACACAACTGTAGACCTTAACACAACTACAGACCTTATCACAACTACAGACCTTAACACAACTGTAGACCTGAACACAACTACAGACCTTAACACAACTGTAGACCTTAAGAGAACTACAGACCTTAACACAACTGTAGACCTTAACACAACTGTAGACCTTAACACAACTGTAGACCTTAACACAACTGTAGACCTTAACACAACTGTAGACCTTAACACAACTGTAGATCTTAACACAACTGTACACCTTAACACAACTACAGACCTTAACACAACTGTACACCTTAACACAACTGTAGACATTAACACAACTGTAGACCTTAACACAACTGTAGACCTTAACACAACTTCAGACCTTAACACTACTGTAGAACTTAACACATCTGTAGACCTTAACACAACTGTAGACCTTAACACAACTGTAGACCTTAACACAACTTCAGACCTTAACACAACTGTAGACCTTAACACAACTGTAGACCTTAACACAACTGTAGACCTTAACACAACTGTAGACCTTAACACAACTGTAGACCTTAACACAACTGTAGACCTTAACACAACTTCAGACCTTAACACAACTGTAGACCTTAACACAACTGTAGACCTTAACACAACTGTAGACCTTAACACAACTGTAGACCTTAACACAACTGTAGACCTTAACACAACTGTAGACCTTAACACAACTGTAGACCTTAACACAACTGTAGACATTAACACAACTGTAGACCTTAACACAACTTCAGACCTTAACACAACTGTAGACCTTAACACAACTGTAGACCTTAACACAACTGTAGACCTTAACACAAATGTAGACCTTAACAACTGTAGACCTTAACACAACTGTAGACCTTAACACAACTGTAGACCTTAACACAACTGTATACCTTAACACAACTTCAGACCTTAACACAACTGTAGACCTTAACACAACTGTAGACCTTAACACAACTGTAGACCTTAACACAACTGAAGACCTTAACACAACTGTAGACCTTAACACAACTGTAGACCTTAATACAACTGTAGACCTTAACACAACTGTAGACCTTAACACAACTGTAGACCTTAACACAACTGTAGACCTTAACACAACTGTAGACCTTAACACAACTTCAGACTTTAACACAACTGTAGACCTTAACACAACTGTAGACCTTAACACAACTGTAGACCTTAACACAACTGTAGACCTTAACACAACTGTAGACCTTAACACAACTGTAGACCTTAACACAACTGTAGACCTTAACACAACTGTAGACCTTAACACAACTGTAGACCTTAACACAACTTCAGACCTAAACACAACTGTAGACCTTAACACAACTGTAGACCTTAAAACAACTGTAGACCTTAACACAACTGTAGACCTTAACACAACTGTAGACCTTAACACAACTGTAGACCTTAACACAACTGTAGACCTTAACACAACTGTAGACCTTAACACAACTGTAGACCTTAATACAACTGTAGACATTAACACAACTGTAGACCTTAACACAACTGTAGACCTTAACACAACTTCAGACCTTAACACAACTGTAGACCTTAACACAACTGTAGACCTTAACACAACTGTAGACCTTAACACAACTGTAGACCTTAACACAACTGTAAACCTTAACACAACTGTAGACCTTAACACAACTGTAGACCTTAACACAACTGTAGACCTTAACACAACTGTAGACCTTAACACAACTTCAGACCTTAACACAACTGTAGACCTTAACACAACTGTAGACCTTAACACAACTGTAGACCTTAACACAACTGTAGACCTTAACACAACTGTAGACCTTAACACAACTGTAGACCTTAACACAACTGTAGACCTTAACACAACTGTAGACCTTAACACAACTGTAGACCTTAACACAACTGTAGACCTTAACACAACTGTAGACCTTAACACAACTTCAGACCTTAACACAACTGTAGACCTTAATACAACTGTAGACCTTAACACAACTGTAGACCTTAACACAACTTAAGACCTGAACACAACTGTAGACCTCAACACAACTGTAGACCTTAACACAACTGTAGACCTTAACACAACTGTAGACCTTAACACAACTGTAGACCTTAACACAACTTCAGACCTTAACACAACTGTAGACCTTAACACAACTGTAGACCTTAACACAACTGTAGACCTTAACACAACTGTAGACATAAGCGTAACTATAGACTTTAACAAAAATTTATTAAAATAGAATTTGAATAAGTGTCACACAGGTGTTAGGTCACCAACATTATATTGTGTCACACAGGTGTTAGGTCACCAACATTATATTGTGTCACACAGGTGTTAGGTCACCAACATTATATTGTGTCACACAGGTGTTAGGTCACCAACATTATATTGTGTCACACAGGTGTTAGGTCACCAACATTATATTGTGTCACACAGGTGTTAGGTCACCAACATTATATTGTGTCACACAGGTGTTAGGTCACCAACATTATATTGTGTCACACAGGTGTTAGGTCACCAACATTATATTGTGTCACACAGGTGTTAGGTCACCAACATTATATTGTGTCACACAGGTGTTAGGTCACCAACATTATATTGTGTCACACAGGTGTTAGGTCACCAACATTATATTGTGTCACACAGGTGTTAGGTCACCAACATTATATTGTGTCACACAGGTGTTAGGTCACCAACATTATATTGTGTCACACAGGTGTTAGGTCACCAACATTATATTGTGTCACACAGGTGTTAGGTCACCAACATTATATTGTGTCACACAGGTGTTAGGTCACCAACATTATATTGTGTCACACAGGTGTTAGGTCACCAACATTATATTGTGTCACACAGGTGTTAGGTCACCAACATTATATTGTGTCACACAGGTGTTAGGTCACCAACATTATATTGTGTCACACAGGTGTTAGGTCACCAACATTATATTGTGTCACACAGGTGTTAGGTCACCAACATTATATTGTGTCACACAGGTGTTAGGTCACCAACATTATATTGTGTCACACAGGTGTTAGGTCACCAACATTATATTGTGTCACACAGGTGTTAGGTCACCAACATTATATTGTGTCACACAGGTGTTAGGTCACCAACATTATATTGTGTCACACAGGTGTTAGGTCACCAACATTATATTGTGTCACACAGGTGTTAGGTCACCAACATTATATTGTGTCACACAGGTGTTAGGTCACCAACATTATATTGTGTCACACAGGTGTTAGGTCACCAACATTATATTGTGTCACGCAGGTGTTAGGTCACCAACATTATATTGTGTCACACAGGTGTTAGGTCACCAACATTATATTGTGTCACGCAGGTGTTAGGTCACCAACATTATACTGTGTCACACAGGTGTTAGGTCACCAACATTATATTGTGTCACACAGGTGTTAGGTCACCAACATTATACTGTGTCACGCAGGTGTTAGGTAACCAACATTATATTGTGTCACACAGGTGATAGGTCACCAACATTATACTGTGTCACACAGGTGTTAGGTCACCAACATTATATTGTGTCACACAGGTGTTAGGTCACCAACATTATACTGTGTCACACAGGTGTTAGGTCACCAACATTATATTGTGTCACACAGGTGTTAGGTCACCAACATTATATTGTGTCACACAGGTGTTAGGTCACCAACATTATATTGTGTCACACAGGTGTTAGGTCACCAACATTATATTGTGTCACACAGGTGTTAGGTCACCAACATTATATTGTGTCACACAGGTGTTAGGTCACCAACATTATATTGTGTCACACAGGTGTTAGGTCACCAACATTATATTGTGTCACACAGGTGTTAGGTCACCAACATTATATTGTGTCACACAGGTGTTAGGTCACCAACATTATATTGTGTCACACAGGTGTTAGGTCACCAACATTATATTGTGTCACACAGGTGTTAGGTCACCAACATTATATTGTGTCACACAGGTGTTAGGTCACCAACATTATATTGTGTCACACAGGTGTTAGGTCACCAACATTATATTGTGTCACACAGGTGTTAGGTCACCAACATTATATTGTGTCACACAGGTGTTAGGTCACCAACATTATATTGTGTCACACAGGTGTTAGGTCACCAACATTATATTGTGTCACACAGGTGTTAGGTCACCAACATTATATTGTGTCACACAGGTGTTAGGTCACCAACATTATATTGTGTCACACAGGTGTTAGGTCACCAACATTATATTGTGTCACACAGGTGTTAGGTCACCACACCAACATTATATTGTGTCACACAGGTGTTAGGTCACCAACATTATATTGTGTCACACAGGTGTTAGGTCACCAACATTATATTGTGTCACACAGGTGTTAGGTCACCAACATTATATTGTGTCACACAGGTGTTAGGTCACCAACATTATATTGTGTCACACAGGTGTTAGGTCACCAACATTATATTGTGTCACACAGGTGTTAGGTCACCAACATTATATTGTGTCACACAGGTGTTAGGTCACCAACATTATATTGTGTCACACAGGTGTTAGGTCACCAACATTATATTGTGTCACACAGGTGTTAGGTCACCAACATTATATTGTGTCACACAGGTGTTAGGTCACCAACATTATATTGTGTCACACAGGTGTTAGGTCACCAACATTATATTGTGTCACACAGGTGTTAGGTCACCAACATTATATTGTGTCACACAGGTGTTAGGTCACCAACATTATATTGTGTCACACAGGTGTTAGGTCACCAACATTATATTGTGTCACACAGGTGTTAGGTCACCAACATTATATTGTGTCACACAGGTGTTAGGTCACCAACATTATATTGTGTCACACAGGTGTTAGGTCACCAACATTATATTGTGTCACACAGGTGTTAGGTCACCAACATTATATTGTGTCACACAGGTGTTAGGTCACCAACATTATATTGTGTCACACAGGTGTTAGGTCACCAACATTATATTGTGTCACACAGGTGTTAGGTCACCAACATTATATTGTGTCACACAGGTGTTAGGTCACCAACATTATATTGTGTCACACAGGTGTTAGGTCACCAACATTATATTGTGTCACACAGGTGTTAGGTCACCAACATTATATTGTGTCACACAGGTGTTAGGTCACCAACATTATATTGTGTCACACAGGTGTTAGGTCACCAACATTATATTGTGTCACACAGGTGTTAGGTCACCAACATTATATTGTGTCACACAGGTGTTAGGTCACCAACATTATATTGTGTCACACAGGTGTTAGGTCACCAACATTATATTGTGTCACACAGGTGTTAGGTCACCAACATTATATTGTGTCACACAGGTGTTAGGTCACCAACATTATATTGTGTCACACAGGTGTTAGGTCACCAACATTATATTGTGTCACACAGGTGTTAGGTCACCAACATTATATTGTGTCACACAGGTGTTAGGTCACCAACATTATATTGTGTCACACAGGTGTTAGGTCACCAACATTATATTGTGTCACACAGGTGTTAGGTCACCAACATTATATTGTGTCACACAGGTGTTAGGTCACCAACATTATATTGTGTCACACAGGTGTTAGGTCACCAACATTATATTGTGTCACACAGGTGTTAGGTCACCAACATTATATTGTGTCACACAGGTGTTAGGTCACCAACATTATATTGTGTCACACAGGTGTTAGGTCACCAACATTATATTGTGTCACACAGGTGTTAGGTCACCAACATTATATTGTGTCACACAGGTGTTAGGTCACCAACATTATATTGTGTCACACAGGTGTTAGGTCACCAACATTATATTGTGTCACACAGGTGTTAGGTCACCAACATTATATTGTGTCACACAGGTGTTAGGTCACCAACATTATATTGTGTCACACAGGTGTTAGGTCACCAACATTATATTGTGTCACACAGGTGTTAGGTCACCAACATTATATTGTGTCACACAGTCACACAGGTGTTAGGTCACCAACATTATATTGTGTCACACAGGTGTTAGGTCACCAACATTATATTGTGTCACACAGGTGTTAGGTCACCAACATTATATTGTGTCACACAGGTGTTAGGTCACCAACATTATATTGTGTCACACAGGTGTTAGGTCACCAACATTATATTGTGTCACACAGGTGTTAGGTCACCAACATTATATTGTGTCACACAGGTGTTAGGTCACCAACATTATATTGTGTCACACAGGTGTTAGGTCACCAACATTATATTGTGTCACACAGGTGTTAGGTCACCAACATAAACTTGTGACAGACAGGTGTTAGGTCACCAACTTGATCTTGTGTCACACAGGTGTTAGGTCACCAACATTATATTGTGTCACACAGGTGTTAGGTCACCAACATTATATTGTGTCACACAGGTGTTAGGTCACCAACATTATATTGTGTCACACAGGTGTTAGGTCACCAACATTATATTGTGTCACACAGGTGTTAGGTCACCAACATTATATTGTGTCACACAGGTGTTAGGTCACCAACATTATATTGTGTCACACAGGTGTTAGGTCACCAACATTATATTGTGTCACACAGGTGTTAGGTCACCAACATTATATTGTGTCACACAGGTGTTAGGTCACCAACATTATATTGTGTCACACAGGTGTTAGGTCACCAACATTATATTGTGTCACACAGGTGTTAGGTCACCAACATTATATTGTGTCACACAGGTGTTAGGTCACCAACATTATATTGTGTCACACAGGTGTTAGGTCACCAACATTATATTGTGTCACACAGGTGTTAGGTCACCAACATTATATTGTGTCACACAGGTGTTAGGTCACCAACATTATATTGTGTCACACAGGTGTTAGGTCACCAACATTATATTGTGTCACACAGGTGTTAGGTCACCAACATTATATTGTGTCACACAGGTGTTAGGTCACCAACATTATATTGTGTCACACAGGTGTTAGGTCACCAACATTATACTGTGTCACACAGGTGTTAGGTCACCAACATTATACTGTGTCACACAGGTGTTAGGTCACCAACATTATACTGTGTCACACAGGTGTTAGGTCACCAACATTATATTGTGTCACACAGGTGTTAGGTCACCAACATTATATTGTGTCACACAGGTGTTAGGTCACCAACATTATACTGTGTCACACAGGTGTTAGGTCACCAACATTATACTGTGTCACACAGGTGTTAGGTCACCAACATTATATTGTGTCACACAGGTGTTAGGTCACCAACATTATACTGTGTCACACAGGTGTTAGGTCACCAACATTATATTGTGTCACACAGGTGTTAGGTCACCAACATTATATTGTGTCACACAGGTGTTAGGTCACCAACATTATATTGTGTCACACAGGTGTTAGGTCACCAACATTATATTGTGTCACACAGGTGTTAGGTCACCAACATTATATTGTGTCACACAGGTGTTAGGTCACCAACATTATATTGTGTCACACAGGTGTTAGGTCACCAACATTATATTGTGTCACACAGGTGTTAGGTCACCAACATTATATTGTGTCACACAGGTGTTAGGTCACCAACATTATATTGTGTCACACAGGTGTTAGGTCACCAACATTATATTGTGTCACACAGGTGTTAGGTCACCAACATTATATTGTGTCACACAGGTGTTAGGTCACCAACATTATATTGTGTCACACAGGTGTTAGGTCACCAACATTATATTGTGTCACACAGGTGTTAGGTCACCAACATTATATTGTGTCACACAGGTGTTAGGTCACCAACATTATATTGTGTCACACAGGTGTTAGGTCACCAACATTATATTGTGCCACACAGGTGTTAGGTCACCAACATTATATTGTGTCACACAGGTGTTAGGTCACCAACATTATATTGTGCCACACAGGTGTTAGGTCACCAACATTATATTGTGTCACACAGGTGTTAGGTCACCAACATTATATTGTGCCACACAGGTGTTAGGTCACCAACATTATATTGTGTCACACAGGTGTTAGGTCACCAACATTATATTGTGCCACACAGGTGTTAGGTCACCAACATTATATTGTGTCACACAGGTGTTAGGTCACCAACATTATGTTGTGCCACACAGGTGTTAGGTCACCAACATTATATTGTGTCACACAGGTGTTAGGTCACCAACATTATGTTGTGCCACACAGGTGTTAGGTCACCAACATTATATTGTGTCACACAGGTGTTAGGTCACCAACATTATATTGTGCCACACAGGTGTTAGGTCACCAACATTATATTGTGTCACACAGGTGTTAGGTCACCAACATTATATTGTGCCACACAGGTGTTAGGTCACCAACATTATATTGTGTCACACAGGTGTTAGGTCACCAACATTATATTGTGCCACACAGGTGTTAGGTCACCAACATTATATTGTGTCACACAGGTGTTAGGTCACCAACATTATATTGTGTCACACAGGTGTTAGGTCACCAACATTATATTGTGTCACACAGGTGTTAGGTCACCAACATTATATTGTGTCACACAGGTGTTAGGTCACCAACATTATATTGTGTCACACAGGTGTTAGGTCTCCAATATCGTGAAGGGTTCTTGAATGGAGATATCGTAGGTTGGAAGTAGACACACTTGTAGGATGGTAAATATATTGTCAGACTGAGATGAGGGATGGAGCCCCAGCTGCCTTGCCTGTCTACGCCTGGAACGTCTGCCGCCGAGTGAGGCCGGGACAGGGGCATGAGCCCACACATCTATATCCCGTGACGTCACACAAAGCCACAGGCCTACAAGGGATCTCGTGTCTAAAGCACATGGATGATGCTACTGCTATGCTATATAATACTGGGAATACGGGGATCAGCAACTATGCTGACAGGGTGTCAGCATAGTTGCTGATCCCTGTATTCCCAGTATTATATAGCATAGCAGTAGCATCATCCATGTGCTTTAGACACGAGATCCCTTGTAGGCCTGTGGCTTTGTGTGACAACCTCATCCACTTCTCCGGATCAATCTGTTTCACCAGTTGAGGAGAAAGACTTAGCTCCCACTGACTTCCCAGACGAAGTCAAGCGTTTGTTCAACAGAGTCAACAAACGCGGGGGAATTACAGCGCCCCAGTCAAACCGCCCAATGGTGACGGTAAGTGATAATGAGTACACCATCCCTGTTCACAATTCCTTTGAAGCCTTAAGCAGTCTCGAGAATGACAATCCTGCTGATGATGTGGCTTCACACGTCTCTGACGTAGAGGAATTTGGGGATGAAGTAGAAAATGCTTTCTCCAATGACAACTCACCTTCCTGTTTGCTTATAACTTCTAATGCAACGATTGGTCCATTAGTACAAGCTTCTGTCCATAATGCGCCCGTTCATGTGTTCATGGACTCTGGTGCGCAAGTTAATATCATTAGGTCTAGCTTGTTTAAAGAGAAGCGGTTACGACGTATCCTCCTCGTTGAGCCAACTACTGCAACCTTCCTTAGGGGAGTAGCTGGTTCTCTTCTGCGAGTCCGAGGTCAGGCTTCACTCACCTTTACTATCCAAGGCAGAGACTTTACTGCTGCTTTTCTTGTTGTCGACCAGATTGCTTTCCCTGGTGACCTTCTTCTGGGATTTGCTTCCATGCGAGACTTACGCATTGTGCTCGACCCGTACCGATGGCATGCCCAAATAGATGACTTAATCGTTCCATTCTGGGGTTACCAGCTTGGATCAGAAATCTGTCATACTGCTGCAGAGTATGATGTACGCATTAAGTCCTTACAAGCCAATGCATTCTCCAGTAGCGTACCCAAGCGGTCAGGCACTGGTAATTCTGTCACTCCCATCAGTGTCCCACCTATACCTTCAGACTTGCAGGATAGTGTTCCGTTGCCTCAAGTGTCCGAGGACACTCAGACAGCCTTGAGTGCACAGCCTATCCCTGCAATGACTGCTAGTTCGAGTAGTAGTTTCTCCACAGGAGATGCCTTGTCAGAAAACGATTACTTGGAACTAGTAATGCCATCTCTTGTTGATGTCACATGCCGTTTGCAGAAAGACGTCTCTGTTGCGGCTAGTGCTCTCACTAGAGTGTCTGTTGTTGTTCCTAATGTTCCAGATGGTGATAATGTCCTAGTTGACAGTGATTCCTGCAAGGTCAAAGGTTTATTTGTTGAACCTTCCTTACATATTGTAAGAGACAGTAAGATCCATTTACTCCTTGCTAACACTTCGGGTCACAGTGTTCGTCTCAGAGCAAATACCAACCTCGTTGACCTAGTTCACTATCCTTACCCTGTTCAAGTACAGGATGACGTGTCACCTGACCAGTGGGTCGGTGCTATTTCTACCGGGGAGACCTCATCCACTTCTCCGGATCAATCTGTTTCACCAGTTGAGGAGAAAGACTTAGCTCCCACTGACTTCCCAGACGAAGTCAAGCGTTTGTTGACTCTGTTGAACAAACGTCGTAAACCCATTGCCTTACCAGGTGAGATGGGTATAACGAACTTATTGTCCCATCGTATTCCACTTGAACCTGGTACTAGACCTATTTACATACCTGTGTACAGAATGCCTCATTCACAAGTTGCTGTCGCAGAGGAACTGATCAATCAAATGCTCAATGATGGAGTTATTGCACATAGCAATTCACCCTGGAATGCGCCCTTGATCCTAGTGCCTAAGAAGGATGGCACTTGGCGCCCGGTGATTGACTTTAGAAAGTTAAACGCGAAAACCATTCCAGATCGTTTCCCACTTCTTGTATTAGGTGACCTTTTACGCAATATCGGAGATAACAAAGTCTTCTCGACCCTGGACTTGTTACAAGGGTTTTGGCAAGTCCCTCTTCACGAGGACAGCCAAGAGTTAACAGCTTTCTCCACTCCCACAGGTCATTATCATTTCCTCCGTATGGCATTTGGATTACGATCGTCTCCTATCACGTTCTCTAGACTCATGACCAATATCTTTAGAGGTCTGATAGGTAAAGCACTTATGGTGTACTTAGACGACGTAATCGTCATGTCCGAAGACGTGGACACACATCTGAAAAGACTTGATACAGTGCTTGGAAAGCTTGAAGAAGCAAATTTAAAGATCAAACTGTCTAAATGTCAATTTTTCAGATCAGAAATTAAGTTTCTTGGTCACGTAGTCACTCCTAGAGGGGTTACGACTGACCAAAATAAAGTAACTGCAGTACTAAATTTTCCAACTCCCAAAACTGCTGATGCCGTAAGATCCTTTGTGGGCTTAGCAGGTTTTTATAGATCTTTCATTGCTAATTTTTCTTCCATAGCTGCTCCTCTAACTGAGTTGCTTAAGAAAGATGCTCCTTTTGGTTGGACCTTCCGTCAAGAAACAGCATTCCAAACTCTAAAAGAAAAGCTAACATCTGCTCCAATTTTGAAATTCCCAGATTTTTCTAAGCCCTTCTATCTGACAACTGATGCTAGTTCAATTGGCATAGGTGCCATACTAGCTCAGAAGACTGATAGCAAGTACAACGCAGTTGCATTTGCTAGCCGAGTCCTTACGAAGGCTGAACGTAATTATACAGTAACGGAGCAAGAAGCTTTAGCAATAGTGTGGTCTTTAAAGCACTTCCGAGACATCATTTACCAGTACCCTGTTCATGTCTTGACAGATCATGCGCCACTGATACCTTTATTCCAGAACAAACAGCCTACTGGAAGGTTAGCCAGATGGACCTTGACTATCCAAGAGTTCAATCCCACCGCTGCCACCATTTATCGTGAAGGGTTCTTGAATGGAGATATCGTAGGTTGAAAGTAGACACACTTGTAGGATGGTAAATATATTGTCAGACTGAGATGAGGGATGGAGCCCCAGCTGCCTTGCCTGTCTACGCCTGGAACGTCTGCCGCCGAGTGAGGCCGGGACAGGGGCATGAGCCCACACATCTATATCCCGTGACGTCACACAAAGCCACAGGCCTACAAGGGATCTCGTGTCTAAAGCATATGGATGATGCTACTGCTATGCTATATAATACTGGGAATACAGGGATCAGCAACTATGCTGACACCAACATTATATTGTGTCACACAGGTGTTAGGTCACCAACATTATATTGTGTCACACAGGTGTTAGGTCACCAACATTATATTGGGTCACACAGGTGTTAGGTCACCAACATTATATTGTGTCACACAGGTGTTAGGTCACCAACATTATATTGTCACACAGGTGTTAGGTTACCAACATTATATTGTCACACAGGTGTTAGGTTACCAACATTATATTGTGTCACACAGGTGTTAGGTCACCAACATTATATTGTGTCACACAGGTGTTAGGTCACCAACATTATATTGTGTCACACAGGTGTTAGGTCACCAACATTATATTGTGTCACACAGGTGTTAGGTTACCAACATTATATTGTGTCACACAGGTGTTAGGTCACCAACATTATATTGTGTCACACAGGTGTTAGGTCACCAACATTATATTGTGTCACACAGGTGTTAGGTCACCAACATTATATTGTGTCACACAGGTGTTAGGTCACCAACATTATATTGTGTCACACAGGTGTTAGGTTACCAACATTATATTGTCACACAGGTGTTAGGTTACCAACATTATATTGTGTCACACAGGTGTTAGGTCACCAACATTATATTGTCTCACACAGGTGTTAGGTCACCAACATTATATTGTGTCACACAGGTGTTAGGTCACCAACATTATATTGTGTCACACAGGTGTTAGGTTACCAACATTATATTGTGTTACACAGGTGTTAGGTTACCAACATTATTTTGTGTCACACAGGTGCTAGGTCACCAACATTATATTGTGTCACACAGGTGTTAGGTCACCAACATTATATTGTGTCACACAGGTGTTAGGTCACCAACATTATATTGTGTCACACAGGTGCTAGGTTACCAACATTATATTGTGTCACACAGGTGTTAGGTCACCAACATTATATTGTGTCACACAGGTGTTAGGTTACCAACATTATATTGTGTCACACAGGTGTTAGGTCACCAACATTATATTGTGTCACACAGGTGTTAGGTCACCAACATTATATTGTGTCACACAGGTGTTAGGTCACCAACATTATATTGTGTCGCACAGGTGTTAGGTTACCAACATTATATTGTGTCACACAGGTGTTAGGTCACCAACATTATATTGTGTCACACAGGTGTTAGGTCACCAACATTATATTGTGTCACACAGGTGTTAGGTCACCAACATTATATTGTGTCACACAGGTGTTAGGTCACCAACATTATATTGTGTCACACAGGTGTTAGGTCACCAACATTATATTGTGTCACACAGGTGTTAGGTCACCAACATTATATTGTGTCACACAGGTGTTAGGTTACCAACATTATATTGTGTCACACAGGTGTTAGGTCACCAACATTATATTGTGTCACACAGGTGTTAGGTCACCAACATTATATTGTGTCACACAGGTGTTAGGTCACCAACATTATATTGTGTCACACAGGTGTTAGGTCACCAACATTATATTGTGTCACACAGGTGTTAGGTCACCAACATTATATTGTGTCACACAGGTGTTAGGTCACCAACATTATATTGTGTCACACAGGTGTTAGGTCACCAACATTATATTGTGTCACACAGGTGTTAGGTCACCAACATTATATTGTGTCACACAGGTGTTAGGTCACCAACATTATATTGTGTCACACAGGTGTTAGGTCACCAACATTATATTGTCACACAGGTGTTAGGTTACCAACATTATATTCTGTCACACAGGTGTTAGGTTACCAACATTATATTGTGTCACACAGGTGTTAGGTCACCAACATTATATTGTGTCACACAGGTGTTAGGTCACCAACATTATATTGTGTCACACAGGTGTTAGGTCACCAACATTATATTGTGTCACACAGGTGTTAGGTTACCAACATTATATTGTGTCACACAGGTGTTAGGTCACCAACATTATATTGTGTCACCCAGGTGTTAGGTCACCAACATTATATTGTGTCACACAGGTGTTAGGTCACCAACATTATATTGTGTCACACAGGTGTTAGGTTACCAACATTATATTGTGTCACACAGGTGTTAGGTTACCAACATTATATTGTGTCACACAGGTGTTAGGTTACCAACATTATATTGTGTCACACAGGTGTTAGGTCACCAACATTATATTGTGTCACACAGGTGTTAGGTTACCAACATTATATTGTGTCACACAGGTGTTAGGTCACCAACATTATATTGTGTCACACAGGTGTTAGGTCACCAACATTATATTGTGTGACACAGGTGTTAGGTCACCAACATTATATTGTGTCACACAGGTGTTAGGTCACCAACATTATATTGTGTCACACAGGTGTTAGGTCACCAACATTATAGTGTGTCACACAGGTGTTAGGTCACCAACATTATATTGTGTCACACAGGTGTTAGGTCACCAACATTATAGTGTGTCACACAGGTGTTAGGTCACCAACATTATATTGTGTCACACAGGTGTTAGGTCACCAACATTATATTGTGCCACACAGGTGTTAGGTCACCAACATTATATTGTGTCACACAGGTGTTAGGTTACCAACATTATATTGTGTCACACAGGTGTTAGGTCACCAACATTATGTTGTGTCACACAGGTGTTAGGTCACCAACATTATATTGTGTGACACAGGTGTTAGGTCACCAACATTATAGTGTGTCACACAGGTGTTAGGTCACCAACATTATATTGTGTCACACAGGTGTTTGGTCACCAACATTATATTGTGTCACACAGGTGTTAGGTCACCAACATTATATTGTGTCACACAGGTGTTAGGTCAACAACATTATATTGTGTCACACAGGTGTTAGGTTACCAACATTATATTGTGTCACACAGGTGTTAGGTTACCAACATTATATTGTGTCACACAGGTGTTAGGTCACCAACATTATATTGTGTCACACAGGTGTTAGGTCACCAACATTATATTGTGTCACACAGGTGTTAGGTCACCAACATTATATTGTGCCACACAGGTGTTAGGTCACCAACATTATATTGTGTCACAAGGTGTTAGGTCACCAACATTATATTGTGTCACACAGGTGTTAGGTTACCAACATTATATTGTGTTACACAGGTGTTAGGTCACCAACATTATATTGTGTCACACAGGTGTTAGGTCACCAACATTATATTGTGTCACACAGGTGTTAGGTCACCAACATTATATTGTGTCACACAGGTGTTAGGTTACCAACATTATATTGTGTCACACAGGTGTTAGGTTACCAACTTTATAATTTGTCACACAGGTATTAGGTCACCAACATTATATTGTGTCACACAGGTGTTAGGTCACCAACATTATATTGCGTCACACAGGTGTTAGGTCACCAACATTATAATTTGTCACACAGGTGTTAGGTCACCAACATTATATTGTGTCACACAGGTGTTAGGTCACCAACATTATATTGTGTCACACAGGTGTTAGGTTACCAACATTATATTGTGTCACACAGGTGTTAGGTTACCAACATTATATTGTGTCACACAGGTGTTAGGTCACCAACATTATATTGTGTCACACAGGTGTTAGGTCACCAACATTATATTGTGTCACACAGGTGTTAGGTCACCAACATTATATTGTGTCACACAGGTGTTAGGTCACCAACATTATATTGTGTCACACAGGTGTTAGGTCACCAACATTATATTGTGTCACACAGGTGTTAGGTCACCAACATTATATTGTGTCACACAGGTGTTAGGTCACCAACATTATATTGTGTGACACAGGTGTTAGGTCACCAACATTATATTGTGTCACACAGGTGTTAGGTCACCAACATTATATTGTGTCACACAGGTGTTAGGTTACCAACATTATATTGTGTCACACAGGTGTTAGGTTACCAACTTTATAATTTGTCACACAGGTATTAGGTCACCAACATTATATTGTGTCACACAGGTGTTAGGTCACCAACATTATATTGCGTCACACAGGTGTTAGGTCACCAACATTATAATTTGTCACACAGGTGTTAGGTCACCAACATTATATTGTGTCACACAGGTGTTAGGTCACCAACATTATATTGTGTCACACAGGTGTTAGGTTACCAACATTATATTGTGTCACACAGGTGTTAGGTTACCAACATTATATTGTGTCACACAGGTGTTAGGTCACCAACATTATATTGTGTCACACAGGTGTTAGGTCACCAACATTATATTGTGTCACACAGGTGTTAGGTCACCAACATTATATTGTGTCACACAGGTGTTAGGTCACCAACATTATATTGTGTCACACAGGTGTTAGGTCACCAACATTATATTGTGTCACACAGGTGTTAGGTCACCAACATTATATTGTGTCACACAGGTGTTAGGTCACCAACATTATATTGTGTCACACAGGTGTTAGGTCACCAACATTATATTGTGTCACACAGGTGTTAGGTTACCAACATTATATTGTGTCACACAGGTGTTAGGTCACCAACATTATATTGTGTCACACAGGTGTTAGGTCACCAACATTATATTGTGTCACACAGGTGTTAGGTCACCAACATTATATTGTGTCACACAGGTGTTAGATCACCAACATTATATTGTGTCACACAGGTGTTAGGTCACCAACATTATATTGTGTCACACAGGTGTTAGGTTACCAACATTATATTGTGTCACACAGGTGTTAGGTCACCAACATTATATTGTGTCACACAGGTGTTAGGTTACCAACATTATATTGTGTCACACAGGTGTTAGGTCACCAACATTATATTGTGTCACACAGGTGTTAGGTTACCAACTTTATAATTTGTCACACAGGTATTAGGTCACCAACATTATATTGTGTCACACAGGTGTTAGGTCACCAACATTATATTGCGTCACACAGGTGTTAGGTCACCAACATTATAATTTGTCACACAGGTGTTAGGTCACCAACATTATAATTTGTCACACAGGTGTTAGGTCACCAACATTATATTGTGTCACACAGGTGTTAGGTCACCAACATTATATTGTGTCACACAGGTGTTAGGTTACCAACATTATATTGTGTCACACAGGTGTTAGGTTACCAACATTATATTGTGTCACAAAGGTGTTAGGTCACCAACATTATATTGTGTCACACAGGTGTTAGGTCACCAACATTATATTGTGTCACACAGGTGTTAGGTCACCAACATTATATTGTGTCACACATTTGTTAGGTCACCAACATTATATTGTGTCACACAGGTGTTAGGTCACCAACATTATATTGTGTCACACAGGTGTTAGGTTACCAACATTATATTGTGTCACACAGGTGTTAGGTCACCAACATTATATTGTGTCACACAGGTGTTAGGTCACCAACATTATATTGTGTCACACAGGTGTTAGGTCACCAACATTATATTGTGTCACACAGGTGTTAGATCACCAACATTATATTGTGTCACACAGGTGTTAGGTCACCAACATTATATTGTGTCACACAGGTGTTAGATCACCAACATTATATTGTGTCACACAGGTGTTAGGTCACCAACATTATATTGTGTCACACAGGTGTTAGGTCACCAACATTATATTGTGTCACACAGGTGTTAGGTCACCAACATTATATTGTGTCACACATCTGTTAGGTCACCAACATTATATTGTGTCACACAGGTGTTAGGTTACCAACATTATATTGTGTCACACAGGTGTTAGGTCACCAACATTATATTGTGTCACACAGGTGTTAGGTCACCAACATTATATTGTGTCACACAGGTGTTAGGTCACCAACATTATATTGTGTCACACAGGTGTTAGGTCACCAACATTATATTGTGTCACACAGGTGTTAGGTCACCAACATTATATTGTGTCACACAGGTGTTAGGTCACCAACATTATATTGTGTCACACAGGTGTTAGGTCATCAACATTATATTGTGTCACACAGGTGTTAGGTCACCAACATTATATTGTGTCACACAGGTGTTAGGTCACCAACATTATATTGTGTCACACAGGTGTTAGGTCACCAACATTATATTGTGTCACACAGGTGTTAGGTCACCAACATTATATTGTGTCACACAGGTGTTAGGTCACCAACATTATATTGTGTCACACAGGTGTTAGGTCACCAACATTATATTGTGTCACACAGGTGTTAGGTCACCAACATTATATTGTGTCACACAGGTGTTAGGTCACCAACATTATATTGTGTCACACAGGTGTTAGGTCACCAACATTATATTGTGTCACACAGGTGTTAGGTCACCAACATTATATTGTGTCACACAGGTGTTAGGTCACCAACATTATATTGTGTCACACAGGTGTTAGGTCACCAACATTATATTGTGTCACACAGGTGTTAGGTCACCAACATTATATTGTGTCACACAGGTGTTAGGTCACCAACATTATATTGTGTCACACAGGTGTTAGGTCACCAACATTATATTGTGTCACACAGGTGTTAGGTCACCAACATTATATTGTGTCACACAGGTGTTAGGTCACCAACATTATATTGTGTCACACAGGTGTTAGGTCACCAACATTATATTGTGTCACACAGGTGTTAGGTCACCAACATTATATTGTGTCACACAGGTGTTAGGTCACCAACATTATATTGTGTCACACAGGTGTTAGGTCACCAACATTATATTGTGTCACACAGGTGTTAGGTCACCAACATTATATTGTGTCACACAGGTGTTAGATCACCAACATTATATTGTGTCACACAGGTGTTAGGTCACCAACATTATATTGTGTCACACAGGTGTTAGGTCACCAACATTATATTGTGTCACACAGGTGTTAGGTCACCAACATTATATTGTGTCACACAGGTGTTAGGTCACCAACATTATATTGTGTCACACAGGTGTTAGGTCACCAACATTATATTGTGTCACACAGGTGTTAGATCACCAACATTATATTGTGTCACACAGGTGTTAGGTCACCAACATTATATTGTGTCACACAGGTGTTAGGTCACCAACATTATATTGTGTCACACAGGTGTTAGGTCACCAACATTATATTGTGTCACACAGGTGTTAGGTCACCAACATTATATTGTGTCACACAGGTGTTAGGTCACCAACATTATATTGTGTCACACTTGTTAGGTCACCAACATTATATTGTGTCACACAGGTGTTAGGTCACCAACATTATATTGTGTCACACAGGTGTTAGGTCACCAACATTATATTGTGTCACACAGGTGTTAGGTCACCAACATTATATTGTGTCACACAGGTGTTAGGTCACCAACATTATATTGTGTCACACAGGTGTTAGGTCACCAATATTATATTGTGTCACACAGGTGTTAGGTCACCATTACATGTATACCAACATTATATTGTGTCACACAGGTGTTAGGTCACCAACATTATATTGTGTCACACAGGTGTTAGGTCACCAACATTATATTGTGTCACACAGGTGTTAGGTCACCAACATTATATTGTGTCACACAGGTGTTAGGTCACCAACATTATATTGTGTCACACAGGTGTTAGGTCACCAACATTATATTGTGTCACACAGGTGTTAGGTCACCAACATTATATTGTGTCACACAGGTGTTAGGTCACCAACATTATATTGTGTCACACAGGTGTTAGGTCACCAACATTATATTGTGTCACACAGGTGTTAGGTCACCAACATTATATTGTGTCACACAGGTGTTAGGTCACCAACATTATATTGTGTCACACAGGTGTTAGGTCACCAACATTATATTGTGTCACACAGGTGTTAGGTCACCAACATTATATTGTGTCACACAGGTGTTAGGTCACCAACATTATATTGTGTCACACAGGTGTTAGGTCACCAACATTATATTGTGTCACACAGGTGTTAGGTCACCAACATTATATTGTGTCACACAGGTGTTAGGTCACCAACATTATATTGTGTCACACAGGTGTTAGGTCACCAACATTATATTGTGTCACACAGGTGTTAGGTCACCAACATTATATTGTGTCACACAGGTGTTAGGTCACCAACATTATATTGTGTCACACAGGTGTTAGGTCACCAACATTATATTGTGTCACACAGGTGTTAGGTCACCAACATTATATTGTGTCACACAGGTGTTAGGTCACCAACATTATATTGTGTCACACAGGTGTTAGGTCACCAACATTATATTGTGTCACACAGGTGTTAGGTCACCAACATTATATTGTGTCACACAGGTGTTAGGTCACCAACATTATATTGTGTCACACAGGTGTTAGGTCACCAACATTATATTGTGTCACACAGGTGTTAGGTCACCAACATTATATTGTGTCACACAGGTGTTAGGTCACCAACATTATATTGTGTCACACAGGTGTTAGGTCACCAACATTATATTGTGTCACACAGGTGTTAGGTCACCAACATTATATTGTGTCACACAGGTGTTAGGTCACCAACATTATATTGTGTCACACAGGTGTTAGGTCACCAACATTATATTGTGTCACACAGGTGTTAGGTCACCAACATTATATTGTGTCACACAGGTGTTAGGTCACCAACATTATATTGGTGTTAGGTCACCAACATTATATTGTGTCACACAGGTGTTAGGTCACCAACATTATATTGTGTCACACAGGTGTTAGGTCACCAACATTATATTGTGTCACACAGGTGTTAGTCACCAACATTATATTGTGTCACACAGGTGTTAGGTCACCAACATTATATTGTGTCACACAGGTGTTAGGTCACCAACATTATATTGTGTCACACAGGTGTTAGGTCACCAACATTATATTGTGTCACACAGGTGTTAGGTCACCAACATTATATTGTGTCACACAGGTGTTAGGTCACCAACATTATATTGTGTCACACAGGTGTTAGGTCACCAACATTATATTGTGTCACACAGGTGTTAGGTCACCAACATTATATTGTGTCACACAGGTGTTAGGTCACCAGGTGTTACATTATATTTTGTCACACAGGTGTTAGGTCACCAACATTATATTGTGTCACACAGGTGTTAGGTCACCAACATTATATTGTGTCACACAGGTGTTAGGTCACCAACATTATATTGTGTCACACAGGTGTTAGGTCACCAACATTATATTGTGTCACACAGGTGTTAGGTCACCAACATTATATTGTGTCACACAGGTGTTAGGTCACCAACATTATATTGTGTCACACAGGTGTTAGGTCACCAACATTATATTGTGTCACACAGGTGTTAGGTCACCAACATTATATTGTGTCACACAGGTGTTAGGTCACCAACATTATATTGTGTCACACAGGTGTTAGGTCACCAACATTATATTGTGTCACACAGGTGTTAGGTCACCAACATTATATTGTGTCACACAGGTGTTAGGTCACCAACATTATATTGTGTCACACAGGTGTTAGGTCACCAACATTATATTGTGTCACACAGGTGTTAGGTCACCAACATTATATTGTGTCACACAGGTGTTAGGTCACCAACATTATATTGTGTCACACAGGTGTTAGGTCACCAACATTATATTGTGTCACACAGGTGTTAGGTCACCAACATTATATTGTGTCACACAGGTGTTAGGTTACCAACATTATATTGTGTCACACAGGTGTTAGGTCACCAACATTATATTGTGTCACACAGGTGTTAGGTTACCAACATTATATTGTGTCACACAGGTGTTAGGTCACCAACATTATATTGTGTCACACAGGTGTTAGGTCACCAACATTATATTGTGTCACACAGGTGTTAGGTCACCAACATTATATTGTGTCACACAGGTGTTAGGTCACCAACATTATATTGTGTCACACAGGTGTTAGGTCACCAACATTATATTGTGTCACACAGGTGTTAGGTCACCAACATTATATTGTGTCACACAGGTGTTAGGTCACCAACATTATATTGTGTCACACAGGTGTTAGGTCACCAACATTATATTGTGTCACACAGGTGTTAGGTCACCAACATTATATTGTGTCACACAGGTGTTAGGTCACCAACATTATATTGTGTCACACAGGTGTTAGGTCACCAACATTATATTGTGTCACACAGGTGTTAGGTCACCAACATTATATTGTGTCACACAGGTGTTAGGTCACCAACATTATATTGTGTCACACAGGTGTTAGGTCCAACATTATATTGTGTCACACAGGTGTTAGGTCACCAACATTATATTGTGTCACACAGGTGTTAGGTCACCATCTTTATATTGTGTCACACAGGTGTTAGGTCACCAACATTATATTGTGTCACACAGGTGTTAGGTCACCAACATTATATTGTGTCACACAGGTGTTAGGTCACCAACATTATATTGTGTCACACAGGTGTTAGGTCACCAACATTATATTGTGTCACACAGGTGTTAGGTCACCAACATTATATTGTGTCACACAGGTGTTAGGTCACCAACATTATATTGTGTCACACAGGTGTTAGGTCACCAACATTATATTGTGTCACACAGGTGTTAGGTCACCAACATTATATTGTGTCACACAGGTGTTAGGTCACCAACATTATATTGTGTCACACAGGTGTTAGGTCACCAACATTATATTGTGTCACACAGGTGTTAGGTCACCAACATTATATTGTGTCACACAGGTGTTAGGTTACCAACATTATATTGTGTCACACAGGTGTTAGGTCACCAACATTATATTGTGTCACACAGGTGTTAGGTCACCAACATTATATTGTGTCACACAGGTGTTAGGTCACCAACATTATATTGTGTCACACAGGTGTTAGGTCACCAACATTATATTGTGTCACACAGGTGTTAGGTCACCAACATTATATTGTGTCACACAGGTGTTAGGTCACCAACATTATATTGTGTCACACAGGTGTTAGATCACCAACATTATATTGTGTCACACAGGTGTTAGGTTACCAACATTATATTGTGTCACACAGGTGTTAGGTCACCAACATTATATTGTGTCACACAGGTGTTAGGTCACCAACATTATATTGTGTCACACAGAGTGTTAGGTCACCAACATTATATTGTGTCACACAGGTGTTAGGTCACCAACATTATATTGTGTCACACAGGTGTTAGGTCACCAACATTATATTGTGTCACGCAGGTGTTAGGTCACCAACATTATATTGTGTCACACAGGTGTTAGATCACCAACATTATATTGTGTCACACAGGTGTTATGTCACCAACATTATATTGTGCCACACAGGTGTTAGGTCACCAACATTATATTGTGTCACACAGGTGTTAGGTTACCAACATTATATTGTGTCACACAGGTGTTAGGTTACCAACATTATATTGTGCCACACAGGTGTTAGGTCACCAACATTATATTGTGTCACACAGGTGTTAGGTTACCAACATTATATTGTGCCACACAGGTGTTAGGTCACCAACATTATATTGTGTCACACAGGTGTTAGGTCACCAACATTATATTGTGTCACACAGGTGTTAGGTCACCAACATTATATTGTGTCACACAGGTGTTAGGTCACCAACATTATATTGTGTCACGCAGGTGTTAGGTCACCAACATTATATTGTGTCACACAGGTGTTAGGTCACCAACATTATATTGTGTCACACAGGTGTTAGGTCACCAACATTATATTGTGTCACACAGGTGTTAGGTCACCAACATTATATTGTGTCACACAGGTGTTAGGTCACCAACATTATATTGTGTCACACAGGTGTTAGGTCACCAACATTATATTGTGTCACACAGGTGTTAGGTCACCAACATTATATTGTGTCACACAGGTGTTAGGTTACCAACATTATATTGTGTCACACAGGTGTTAGGTTACCAACATTATATTGTGTCACACAGGTGTTAGGTCACCAACATTATATTGTGTCACACAGGTGTTAGGTTACCAACATTATATTGTGTATGGTTTAACTTAACACAAGTGCATGTTTTCACAACCCATTTAGATCTGTGTATTTACTTCTTGATATTTAGTAAGATTCATAGTGGCAGTGTCTGGTTCATTTCTTAACATTCTAATACCAAGTACAGTGTTAATCTCAACAATCCTATCACTGATACTAGAAATACCTATCTCCTTCCTAATATTAAGAACCTTTGTAGATCTGGGACCCCCAAGTTGTAGCCAGCAACATTAGCACCATAGTTGGGGTTCTAGCCAGCAACATAAGCACCATAGTTGGGGTTGTAGCCAGCAACATTAGCACCAAAGTTGGGGTTGTAGCCAGCAACATTAGCACCATAGTTGGGGTTGTAGCCAGCAACATTAGCACCAAAGTTGGGGTTGTAGCCAGCAACATTAGCACCATAGTTGGGGTTGTAGCCAGCAACATTAGCACCATAGTTGGGGTTGTAGCCAGCAACATTAGCACCATAGTTGGGGTTGTAGCCAGCAACATTAGCACCATAGTTGGGGTTGTAGCCAGCAACATTAGCACCATAGCTGGGGCTGTAGCCAGCAGCATTAGCACCATAGTTGGGGTTGTAGCCAGCAACATTAGCACCATAGTTGGGGTTGTAGCCAGCAACATTAGCACGATAGCTGGGGTTGTAGCCAACATTAGCACCATAGTTGGGGTTGTAGCCAGCAACATTAGCACCATAGTTGGGGTTGTAGCCAGCAACATTAGCACCATAGTTGGGGTTGTAGCCAGCAACATTAGCACCATAGTTGGGGTTGTAGCCAGCAACATTAGCACCATAGTTGGGGTTGTAGCCAGCAACATTAGTACCATAGTTGGGGTTGTAGCCAGCAACATTAGCACCATAGTTGGGGTTGTAGCCAGCAACATTAGCACCATAGTTGGGGTTGTAGCCAGCAACATTAGCACCATAGTTGGGGTTGTAGCCAACAACATTAGCACCATAGTTGGGGTTGTAGCCAGCAACATTAGCACCATAGTTTGGGTTGTAGCCAGCAACATTAGCACCATAGTTGGGGTTGTAGCCAGCAACATTAGCACCATAGTTGGGGTTGTAGCCAGCAACATTAGCACCATAGTTGGGGTTGTAGCCAGCAACATTAGCACCATAGTTGGGGTTGTAGCCAACAACATTAGCACCATAGTTGGGATTGTAGCCAGCAACATTAGCACCATTGTTGGGGTTGTAGCCAGCAACAGTAGCACCATAGTTGGGGTTGTAGCCAACAACATTAGCACCATAGTTGGGATTGTAGCCAGCAACAGCTTCGAGAGCATTTAGCCTAGCTTTGCATTTCTTATTTAGTTGTGGTATAGTGGATTTGTTAAAGGGTACATCTACACCAAGATATCTGTAAGTTTTAACGTAGCTAATGATTTCACCCTGCAAATAGATGGGTGGGGGATGTCGTTTGCTTGTTAATATCTTAGTTTTAGAGGAAGATATTATGAGGCCTAGTCGATTACAAATTGCTTGAACTTCATTAAGAATGATATTCATCTTCTTATGCCCTGTTGTATGGATCATGATATCATCAGCATAGCTTATAGCTATATGTTTAGGTGAGGCAGGTAGAGCATTTAGGAGAGCATTAATCAGAATATTAAATAGCATGGGACTAAGAACTCCTCCCTGCGGTGTACCTAAAGACGTTTCTTTAGAATCACTTCTGAAGCCTTGGTAAAGGACAGAGGATACTCTATTTGACAGGTATCCTATTATCCAGCAGAGTAAGCTACCACCAATATTCATTTTGGCTAGTTCATGTAGTATAACGGTTCTGTTTGCAGTATCAAATGCAGATTTTAGATCAAGAAAAGTGGTATAACTAGTAGAGGTGTGTGCAGTGAGAAAGGTGGAAATACAGTTCTGCACACTTTTACCTTTCATGAACCCATAGAGGTAGGGGGAAAGTTGGTATCTGATTCTACAGTACAGTTTAAGTATCATTCTTAAAACTTTACAAAGACAACTAGCTAAGGAGATCGGTCTAAATGTATCAGGGCTGTTGGGGCTTAGGGATAGGCACAATGAGACTATTGGTCCAGGAAATAGGAAGAACTCCCTCAATGTAACTGAGATTATACAGTGGTAACAAAGGGTTATCAGGGACCTGTCTTAGAGCTCTGAGAATATCATAAGTTATACCATCCTCTCCAGGAGCAGTTAATGTATAATCCAGGAGCAGTTAATGTATAATCCAGGAGCAGTTAATGTATAATCCAGGAGCAGTTAATGTATAATCAAATTCATACTCTGTGAAGAGACAGTTATTCATCACTATCTTGGATCATAAAAAAAAATCAGCTTCAACCTCTGTTAGAAGCACTCTAAGTTTTTTCTATTAGATGTGAGAGAGACATGGGGAGACATAGGAAACATGAGGGAGAATGGGGAGACATGAGGGAGACCTAGGGTAATATGGGGTGACTTGGGGAAATATGAGGCCTTAGGGGGACATGTGAGAACATGGGGACATGAAACGATATGGCAGACATGAGGGAAACTTGGGGAGACATGAGGAAGACATGGGGCGACATGGGGAGACATGAGGGCTGTTACAAAATGCAACATCTATAAAGTATTAACATCTCCAGATGAATGTATTTATCGTGGAGGTGGTGGTTCATAGTGAAGGCCCTCTGAAGGTGACTATGGAAGCAGAGGGCGGGTCTTGCAAAAGGGCGGTGGCACTGTCTGACTGATGACTTCCTAACCCTGGCACAGAGGCCTCGCAGGAAAGTGTGGGCAGAGGTGGCATGGAGTGACCCTCAGGGGTCCAGGGGCCCAGGGGCCCAGTGGCAGCTAAAGGAGGTCCTCGTGTGGCGAGTAGTGAGTATGGTGACAGATGCCGGCAGGGGTCTAGCGGCGTGTCAGTTCCGAAGGGGGATAAGGTACGGCCGGCCTGAAGTGTATGTCAGTAAATGTGAGGGAAAAGTTCAATAGATAGGAGTAGCAATGGAGTATATAGTAACAAGAGTTTCATTGCCGGCTACTTGTTAAGGTAGGGTAAGTCAAGCTCCCACTATTCCCACCTTTTTTCCCCCCACCCCAAAAGTGATAGTTTCATTGCCGGCTACTTGTTAAGGTAGGGTAAGTCAAGCTCCCCCTATTCCTTCCCCTCCTTCTTCCCCCTCCCCGAAAGGTGACGTGTGGGGCTCCGGTCCAAACAGTAATCACTAGACTCACAGCTCCCAGCACTACTGTAAGTACATGCCTGCCTTGTATTCTAGTGGATTTATAGGTTGAAAGCTTCACTTTTGACCAATAATAAACTTAGTCCTTTCAGTCTTGCTCTAGGTTGACTGTTGTAATAATCACCACATCTTTTAGGTATTGTACTTATCATGGAGAGTGATTTCTTAAGCAGTGGGTAACCTGTCTGTCTTTCCAGCTTGGATGACAGAGAGGGTCACCTGTCAATGAACGAGAAGAACCGATGGAGATGGACTAACGTCCTGAGACTTCCCCTTTTTGGATTTAATTACCTGTGCACCTGTACGAAATTGCAGGACGTAACCCCTCATCATTACAGCGGTAAAGAACCTGCTTTCCTGTCATCGGGATAGAATACTCAAGGCTAGACTGTGAAGAACTAGCCAGTGGGTTGTAACCAACACCTGCGACCCCCCTCCCCATCATCAGCAACTGCTACAATTTCAACAACAGTGTCACCAACACCAGACACCCAAGTTTTAAATTAGCGTTGAATTCAGTTATCATTTATATTTTTCATTTTTCATTTTCTTTAATGTAGGATTAATATTTCATATTTAAGTGTTTTATATTTTATATTTTTTATATAATAAAGTGTTTATGTTTGTCTGTTATTATTTCATTTTCTATTCATTAATTTTCCTGAGGAGGAGCCAGCCTGGGTAATACTGTCTGAAGTTGTTAAAGGGCTGAGTAAGTCTTCACAATAAATGTAAATGGGTTGCGAAATAGTGAAGTGTATGTGGTTCACGGATTTTCTTTGTAGGTATGGGGTGGATGTAGCTTTTGTGCAAGAGCTCAGTTACAAAGCTGGGTAATGGATGGTTTCCAGGTGTTTGTGGTGCATTTGACTCATTTGAAAGGGAGGGGTCGCCATCCTGCTGGGACAGACCAGTCCGTGTGTTGTATACCGCAGTGAGGTGGGGGAGGTGCGTGTTGTGCGAGTGGATGGGTTGTGGATGGGAGAGAGGGTGGTGCTAGTATGCGTCTATGGGCTGGCAAGGGGGATGGGCATGTCAAGAATGCCTTTGTGAATTATGTGTTGGTGTATCACCTCTGGTCACTTCGCCCCGCGGCAGTTGTGGGGGAGACTGGAATTGTGTGGTGCACAGGAAAGATATTGAGCCGTGAGGGGTGGGGTTTTGCTCAGTAGTACTAGGGGATCTTTTACAGGGGGTGGGGTTGTGGGATGTGGCTAGGGGAGAAGCGTGGGAGGTGGAGCACACGTTTGTGCCGGGAGGGTATTACAAAAAACACCAATTGGTACTTCCATTAGGTGTCGTAATATAAAAGTTCGGGATACAAAAAGTAATATTAAAATGAATTAATCTTTAATATTATATAAAAAAACAATCTTTTTCTAGAGGTAATTTAACACATACATGTTAAAATAATAAATTATTAGCATCTTTGTAAAATAAATAATTCGTGACCGTACACACAGGGTACAACTTCTAAGTAACTTCAACACTACTGTGTCACATATATATCTATGCTAAAATAATAAATACGTAACATATTTGTACAATAATAAATTATAATCAACTGCATTCTTCCCGTGTCTCACGACACCCTTATGACACTGTGTCACACGACACTTGTCCGTGTTGTGACGCTTCTTCTCAACCGTGTCCCTTGACACCCTTTTCTGTGTCACACGACACTCCTGCTCTCCATGTCACACGACACCCTTTTCTCTGCGTCATACACACTTTCTCGACTGTGTCACCCTTGACACCCTTGTCTCTGCGACACTATCACTCGCATAGCGTCTTTCTTTCTTCAGAGGCCATTCACATGACACTATTCAATGTACATTACAATCCGATCTTCTTCAGTGTCACACGACACCCTTTTCTTATCAGTGTTCCACTACGGTCCTGTATCTTATTTCAGTGTTACACTCCGTCATACTTCCTTCAGTGTCACACTATGGTCCCAGCCCAGTTCAGTGTCACACTCCAACCTTTTCTTCATACAGTGTCACACTACAACAGCATCAGACGACTCGGCCCACAGTTGACCAGCGTAGGCGGTGAGTCCGCAGACATCATCTACAATTATACTCCCTGGTAGTCTTGTAAATACTCTCTAAGGCCAGTAGAAGTACACCGTAAGGTGGTCTGGCGAGTACTGTCTACCGCCTCCAAGACCAGTTGACACACCGCAAGGTGGTCCGGTTAATAGTACTTGCAGAGCACACTATGTTGCAAGTTCACTGAATGCGGCCGTCAAGTAACTGAGGCCATCAGACTCAGTGAGCTGCGGTGAGCGCTTCTAAAACTAGTAGGTATACCATAAGATGGTCAGAGGAATACTCTCTACTGCCAGTAGATGTAAACTGTAAGGTGTTCTGGTAATTACTGCTTCTAAGGTCGGCTCAGCAGTCCCCACATTGGGTTTGATGAGGTACCCTTGGTACTGCCGGCCGGCAGGTTAACCATTTAACCGCTAGTTTGGCAGGGGGCCATCACAGAGGGTATGCTGCTCAATTAGACCTACTGTACGTAACACAGACTGCATGGGTAGAGAGGGTGTGTGTGGTGGACTTGGTATATTAGGATCATTGGGCGGTATTCGTGGAATTGGGGTGGGATGAGTTGCCGAGGAGGTATCGGAGATATTGGAAATTGAATGTTAGGCTCCTTGAGGAAGGGGAGGGGAGAGAGGGGTTTGTGGGAATGTGGACGGGGTTATGGTCAAGGGTGGGAGATGTTGGGGATTTGTTGACATTGTGGGACGGATTGGCGAAGGGCAGGATCCAGGATTATTATGTTCGACATGGCAAGGGAGAGGCTCAGATGTCTTTTGGGCTTATATGGTATTTAGAGGGGCGTTTGTGGGATTGTTAATGGAGAGGATTGTTAATGCGAGGTTTGATGCGGTGCAGGTGAGGAGTGGGTTGGAGGTGTAGTGGGGTGATAGACTGTCGGCGTGTGTCCTGTGAGGGAACATTTGTTAGTGCATGCAGAGATAGGAGGGTATTGTGTGGGGCAGGTGCTCTGTACGACGGAAGGGATGGGTCATTACATGGATGTAGGAGTGACTGGGGGGGGTTAGAGTGGTTGGAGGGGCAGGTGGCCAGTGTTCTGGGTAGGGGGGATTGACCGGCACTGGGAGGGGACACTGAAGAGCATAAGGTGTGGCGGGCATTATCAGGCATGAGTAGGAGCAAAGCGCCGGGTACCGACGGTCTGCCATGTGAGTTCTATTTACAGAATTGGGGAGTACTCAAGGGGTTCGTGGTGAAGCTGTTGAATACAGTCACGCATGGTGAGAGACTATAGGGTTATTTCTTTGCTATGTGCTGATTGTAAGATATTCACTAAAATATTAGGGAACTGGTTGAAATGCATGATAGATAGGATAGTTGCGAGGGGCCAATTTGGGGTGCTGGGCATGACAATGTTTGAGGGGCATGGGGTGATTCAGGGGTTTGTTGAGAGTGTGCAGGGAGCAGAGGGGGGAGGGGTGTTGGTCTTAGACTGGAGCGCGGCATATGATAGTATTGAGAGGGAGGCATTATGGTGGATCATGGGGAGGCAGGGGTTTGGGGATGAGATTGTGCAGTGGGTGCAGAAATTGTATCAAGGGGCAGGTGTCCAGGTGAATGGGAGGGTGGGGGAGTGGATTCTGCAGCAGATTCTGAGGAAGAGATGTCCTTTGTCCCAATTACTTTTTGCGTGTTTGTGGGACCTGTTTTCCAGGGCAGTAGGGGCATGTGTGGGGGTGGAGGAGTGGGTGGGGCAAGGTGTGCCGGGGATTATTGGTTACATAGATGGCACGATGATTCTTGTGCATGAGGGGGAAAGGTTTAGGTGAGGTGGGGGGGATTGTGGATCTATTTGGAGAGGCTACAGGCATGTGGGTGAATGTGGAGAAGTCGAAGTTCATGAGGTTGAGGGATTGAGTGGAGAGGGTGGGAGGGGGGAGTAGTGAGTGTTGGGTGTCGTGGATCGTGTCAAGATTTGTGGGATTGGTTATATGAGGGATGCACAGCAAGCTAGGCTGGTTAATTCAGGGATTGTAGTGGCACAAGTGCTTGGAAGGTTGGATAGGTTGCGGCTGGATCATTTAACACTTCTTCAGCGGGTTATTGTAGTTAACGTTGTACTGTATAGTAAAATTTGGCATGTGGCGGCAATGTACCCGTTGTTGCAGTCGGATATCAGGACATTATTGAGGAAAGTCTTTTGGTTTATTTGGGGGTCGGGATGTGATTGGTTGCAGAGGGGGTTGTTATTCTCCCGGTTTGCAGAGGTGGGCTGGGATTAATTAATTTGAAGGGTAGAATTATGAGTGTATATGTGAAGAGGGGGTTCCTCCGAGTGTGGAAGTGTAAGGGAGGTGGGTTGCACCTCTTGTATGAGGATGTCAGAAGATGGTGGGGGGGGAAGGACCTGCGTGTGTGTGAGGACATGTTGTGGGTGCTTCTGTATGCTAGGGATGCTGCTCATATGCGGGTGTTGGTCTCGAGAAAGCGGTGGGGGGGAAGGGAGGTGGCGACAGTGGAAAGAGTGTATCCCATGTATGTGTGGGGGAATATTTGAGGTAGGTTGTGTTGGCTATGCATATGACCATGGGAGAAGGAGGTTATATTCAGATTCCACCATGGTATCCTGCCATCGGGGATGGTTCTCAGAGACTGGAGAATATGGAAATAGGGTGTGTGTTGGGTTTGAGGGAGTGAGGACACGGCTTTTCATGTCGTGTATCTTTGCGAATGGTTGGGCGAAGTAAGGGAATGGACGGGGAAGGTGGTGTGATGGGTGGAGGGATGGGATTTCGGTTTTGCAGGCATTGAGTCTGGATGTGAGAGGGGTGGCTGTCCCTGTGCAGTGAGCTGTGGCTTACCTCATCCTGGATTTTGTGTTTGTGTCGTGGGTAATGAAGGGTCAGGCTGGGGAAGGGAGTGTGCAGAAAGGTGTTGACAGTGACCCTTTATTGTATACTGTGTCGAAATCGGGCTCTTTATGGGATATGGTGGGAACAGGATTTCCCTGTAGGTTATCATAGTTTAATGGTGGAGGGTTTATTGGGCATGTAAAGGAGGGAGGGGGGGTTCAGTGAATACGGCGGGCTGGCCTCTCCTGGGGGGGTTGGTGTATGTATATAGATCTTGTATGCGAGGTGAGGGGATGGTTGTTGAAGTACAGGTGAGGAATTCTTATGTGTGGTAGATGCCGGTCTTCTGTGGTGTTCTGGGGCATGACATTGTTTCCCATACATATCTGTTTCAAGGAGCGCTGGCATGTGCTGTATTATGTTGCATCGGGTACGACAAATTGCCATATGTTCTGATGTGCACTGGGGCCCATTCCTGGGGGTAGGCACCCTTTTGCTTGGAGTTTTGTTACGGTTTAGGATTGGTGTGTGTGAGGCATCTGCTGTGACCTGCTGGTATCCTGGCCAGGTGCAGCTGGGGATGGTGGGGTTTAGTGTGTTTTGTGTGGATGTTTCCTGTAGGGGTAGGGCATGGGTTGCCCCACAGTAGTCATAAATGGTACTTGTGCCTTAATTGTGACTAAGTTTTGTCTGCCATATGTGGGGTATATGCACGTCAGTGAGGACTGCCGAATGGAGATGGTATTTTGATGTTTGCTATGTGCTCCCCTAGGACATAATTTTTGTGTTTTGTAGCTGATGTTGGGAGCATGTTACATTACTGAAGTCGTTCACGAATGTGTAGGTTAATTAATGGTTCATCTCAGGTGGTGGTTTATATGATGTGTCTTAATATTGTTTGTATATGTATTTTATTTCCATATTTCACGCTGTGCACAAGTGATGGTTATGTTGAGACTTATAATAATATGTGATAATTTATGTTAAGACCTCTGTCATAACATAGTATTGGACGGATGGTGTCATACTCTATGGGAAGGTTGTGCACGTTTCTTTGTATTGTTTACTGTTGATGGATAATTGTATGTGATGCTATGTATGTTGTACATAATGTTTTTCCTGAAGCAAGTTTATTCTTTTGATAAATTAGACACATGTGCAACTTTTGGGTATCTTTATTGAAGAAAGGTTTCGCCACACAGTGGCTTCATCGGTTCTCTGAACCATTCATCTGCAATTCTGTCAGACACTGCAACTTCTTGGGATCTTAATACTTAGGAATTCTTCGCTTGCCTAATTCTTGGGCACGACCTACTTCCACATTGAACAAATGTGACACCACCTATGACTGCTGCACCTCTCCTGCCATACGGTTTATAAGCTGCTTCTCCGCTCATATGCCGTATTCTATTCAAGATTGATGGACTGACCACATCGACTCAAGGTTGAGGGACTGATTACGTCATTCTCCTCCTGTTCTTTAAAATTCTCCTTTGTATGGACTGATGAAGCCACTGTGTGGCGAAACGTTTCCTCAATAAAGATACCCAAGAGTTGCACATGTGTCTAATTTATCAACATGTCGGTTCTCTGAACCATTCATCTACAAATTTATTCTTTTCTCTGAAGATGAGGGTCCCCAGGACAGTTCTAGAGGTGGCACCTCCTATATTATATATATATATATATATATATATATATATCTATATATATATATATATATATATTTATTTATTTATTTATTTATTTATTTATGTTATGTCTTTGCAAACAGTACATTGAGATTTTATATATACAATAGTGGGTTGCAATACAAAGAGAGCCTCGATTATGCCTAGGTATTATGGGCCAACTTAACATTATTGTCTTACAGTCTACTTAATACTAAGGAATATATCATAGTTGTACAGTAGGACAGTAGATTATTACTTATAAGTGAATTAAATTTATATAAGACAAATGATATATTCATATAGTCTAAAATGCTTTTTGTGAAAACAATGGTTCAATTATATTCCTGTCAACAATGGATAAAAGGTTCAAAGTGATTGTTGAAGTTATAATGTGGGAGAACATAGGTGAGTAAATGTGTACTGAGTATTTAGCATTTAGTCTAGGGTGATTAAGTGACTTTTGAGAAGTCTTAAATTGATTTTCAGACTGGGTTACTTTAATATATTCTGGTAATGAATTCCATATTTTGGGCCCTTTATGTACATAGAGTTTTTACACAGTGTGATATAGACACGAGGTATATCAAAAAGAGATCTGTGTCTTGTGTTGTGGTTATGTGTCCTGTTTAGGTTGGTGAGGAGAAGTTTGAGTGGAGGGTTTATATTTGCGTGTATTGTTCTGTGTATGTAGTAGACACATGAATAAGTATGGATGTTCTTATTGGTAAGCAGATTCAGACTTTTGAAAATTGGTGGAGTATGCTGGCGGGAGTGGGAATTTGTTATCATTCTTACTGCTGCCTTTTGCTGGGTTATTAGGGGTTTTAGGTGATTGGATGTTGTTGATCCCCATGCACAAATTCCATATGTAAGATAAGAGTATATGAGTGAATGATACAGTACCAGGAGACCTGATTGTGGAACGTAGTACCTTATCTTTGATAGTATGCCTACAGTCTCGGAGATTTTCTTGGTGACTTGTTGTATGTGTGTCCGGAACTTAAGGCTACTGTCAAGGTGGATACCTAGGAATTTTCACTCTGTGAGTCTTGTGACTGATGATCCATTTAGCGTTATGTTAATCGGATCATTTGCAGCTTTGTTTCCAAACCGAATGAAATAGGTTTTATCAGTGTTCAGGGTAAGTTTATTAGTCATCGTCCAGGCAGATATTTTCTGTAATTCAACATTGACTGTGTTTGCTAGTATGACCATGTTTGGGTGAGAAAAGACATATGTAGTGTCATCTGCAAATAATATGGGTTTGAGTAGCTGTGATGCATTCGGTAGATCATTGATGTAGATGAGAAAGAGGAGTGGTCCAAGGACACTTCCTTGTGGGACTCCTACTGTGATTGGTTGGATGGAAGAGTTTGCATCATTTGCATACACATATTGAGTTCTGTTACTAAGGTATGACTTTAGGTAGTTGAGGGAGTGGCTTCTGATACCATAGTGCATTAATTTGGAGTACAGTAGTTCATGGTCGACTGTATTGAAAGCTTTACGTAAATAATGAAAATGCCCAGCGGGACTTCTTTCTTTCAAGTGTGGTATATATTAGTTCTAGCATGTGTATGATAGCGTCATTTGTGCTTTTATTATTTCTGAATCCAAACTGACAAGTGTTTAATATGTTGTGTGAGACGAGGTAGGAATAGATCCGTCTATGAATTAATTTTTCAAAGATTTTAGAGAGCAGTGGTAGGTTAGATATTGGTCTATAGTTATTCAAGTCAGCTTGGTCACCTCCTTTATGAATCGGAGTGACCCTCGCTATTTTGAGGATTGTTGGGAAGGTAGATGATTCAATGGATTTGTTAAAGAGCATTGCAATAATTGGTGACAATACTTGAGAAGCTTTTTTGTACATAAAAGCAGGCAAGTTGTTTATGTCTCCTGCCTTGTTTTTAAGGATGTTTATTATGAGCGTAGCTTCTATGGGGTTGGTTGGAGGTAGGAATAGCGTATTTGGGTAGGTACCTATGACGTAGTCTGATGGACGGGTGTTTGTGCTTGGTATTTTGTTTGCTAGATTTTTAACTATGGTGGAGAAGAAAACATTGAGTCTGTTTGCTGTTTCAGTAGGTGTGAGTAGGTGTGAGTAGGTGTGAGTAGGTGTGAGTAGGTGTGAGTAGGTGTGAGTAGGTGTGAGTAGGGGTTCATCTGATTGTGTTAGTTTGATTGTTTTGTTTTTGGATAACTTTTTAGTTCCAAGAATTTCAGATAGAGTTTTCCAGGTTTTTACCATATCACCTTTGATGTTATGTAATCTACTTTCATAATACAATTATTAGATCTTCTTATCAGGCTGGTAAGTGCTGACGAGTAATGTTTAGACTGTTCTCTAGTTATTTGACCCATTCTATACTGTTTTTCATATTTGTGCTTTGTGTTAATGGATTTGAGGATGCTTGGTGTTAGCCAGGGATTATTCAGTCTCTTTGCTGTGATCTGTTTAGTTTTTTTTGGGTCAATGTTTATTATAGAGGCTCTGGACTCTTTTTAGAAAATTATTTATACATTCAATGTGGCAGATGTTGCAGGTGTATGGTGTAGGAGGTAGGTTACTGAAAGCAGTGAAGAGTTTTTACGAGGATAGTGAGGCTCATTTCCCAGTAAAAGTAGGCCTTAGACAAGGATGTGTGATGTCACCGTGGTTGTTTAATATATTTATAGATGGCGCTGTAAGAGAAGTAAATGCGAGGGTCTTGGCAAGAGGCGTGGAGTTAAAAGATAAAGAATCACACATAAAGTGGGAGTTGTCACAGTTGCTCTTTGCTGATGACACTGTGCTCTTGGGAGATTCTGAAGAGAAGTTGCAGAGATTGGTGGATGAATTTGGTAGGGTGTGCAAAAGAAGAAAATTAAAAGTGAATACAGGAAAGAGTAAGGTTATGAGGATAACAAAAAGATTAGGTGATGAAAGAATGGATATCAGATTGGAGGGAGAGAGTATGGAGGAGGTGAATGTATTCAGATATTTGGGAGTGGACGTGTCAGCGGATGGGTCTATGAAACATGAGGTGAATCATAGAATTGATGAGGGGAAAGGGGTGAGTGGTGCACTTAGGAGTCTGTGGAGACAAAGAACTTTGTCCTTGGAGGCAAAGAGGGGAATGTATGAGAGTATAGTTTTACGAACGCTCTTATATGGGTGTGAAGCATGGGTGATGAATGTTGCAGCGAGGAGAAGGCTGGAGGCAGTGGAGATGTCATGTCTGAGGGCAATGTGTGGTGTGAATATAATGCAGAGAATTCGTAGTTTGGAAGTTAGGAGGAGGTGCGGGATTACCAAAACTGTTGCCCAGAGGGCTGAGGAAGGGTTGTTGAGGTGGTTCGGACATGTAGAGAGAATGGAGCGAAACAGAGTGACTTCAATAGTGTATCAGAGTGTAGTGGAAGGAAGGCGGGGTAGGGGTCGGCCTAGGAAAGGTTGGAGAGAAGGGGTAAATGAGGTTTTGTGTGCGAGGGGCTTGGACTTCCAGCAGGCATGCGTGAGCGTGTTTGATAGGAATGAATGGAGACAAATGGTTTTTAATACTTGACGTGCTGTTGGAGTGTGAGCAAAGTAACATTTATGAAGGGGTTCAGGGAAACCGGCAGGCCGGACTTGAGTCCTGGAGATGGGAAGTACAGTGCCTGCACTCTGAAGGAGGGGTGTTAATGTTGCAGTTTAAAAACTGTAGTGTAAAGCACCCTTCTGGCAAGACAGTGATGGAGTGAATGATGGTGAAAGTTTTTCTTTTTCGGGCCACCCTGCCTTGGTGGGAATCGGCCAGTGTGATAATAATAAAAAAATTCATTCATATTTGTATATGTTTCGAGCTCATTTTGCCAATCGATGTTATTCATAGCTGCTATAAAGTTGTTAACTGCTGTCTCGTTATGTAGTGTGAAGGTTACTTTAGTGATGTCTTGGGGCAGTTTGCCCAGATGACTTATGAGAAAGGTTGGGTAGTGGTCTGTAGTGTTGTCTGTGATTATGCCTAGTTTTAAAGGGGATATTGTGTTTGTCCAGATGTGGTCAATTAAGGAGATGCTTGTCTCGGAGATTCTTGTAGGTTTAGATATTGTTGGTAGCAACAGGCAGTTACTCATGGTGTTTGTAAATTCGGTTACTTGTGGGTCCTGGTCGTGTAGTATATTTATGTTCATATATATATATATATATATATATATATATATATATATATATATATATATATATATATATATATATATATATATATATTATATTTTTTTTTTTTGATGATCACACCGGCCGATTCCCACCAAGGCAGGGTGGCCCGAAAAAGAAAAACTTTCACCATCATTCACTCCATCACTGTCTTGCCAGAAGGGTGCTTTACACTACAGTTTTTAAACTGCAACATGACCACCCCTCCTTCAGAGTGCAGGCACTGTATATATATATATATATATATATGTACATATATATACACACATATATATATATATATATATATATATATATATATATATATATATACATACATATATACATTATATATATATATATATATATATATATATATATATATATATATATATATATATATATATATATATATATATATATATATACATATGTACTCACCTAGTTGTACTCACCTAGTTGAGGTTGCGGGGGTCGATTCCGAGCTCCTGGCCCCGCCTCTTCACTGATCGCTACTAGGTCACTCTCCCTGAGCCGTGAGCTTTATCATACCTCTGCTTAAAGCTATGTATGGATCCTGCCTCCACTACATCGCTTCCCAAACTATTCCACTTACTGACTACTCTGTGGCTGAAGAAATACTTCCTAACATCCCTGTGATTCATCTGTGTCTTCAGCTTCCAACTGTGTCCCCTTGTTACTGTGTCCAATCTCTGGAACATCCTGTCTTTGTCCACCTTGTCAATTCCTCTCAGTATTTTGTATGTCGTTATCATGTCCCCCCTATCTCTCCTGTCCTCCAGTGTCGTCAGGTTGATTTCTCCTAACCTCTCCTCGTAGGACATACCTCTTAGCTCTGGGACTAGTCTTGTTGCAAACCTTTGCACTTTCTCTAGTTTCTTTACGTGCTTGGCTAGGTGTGGGTTCCAAACTGGTGCCGCATACTCCAATATGGGCCTAACGTATACGGTGTACAGGGTCCTGAACGATTCCTTATTAAGATGTCGGAATGCTGTTCTGAGGTTTGCTAGGCGCCCATATGCTGCAGCAGTTATTTGGTTGATGTGCGCTTCAGGAGATGTGCCTGGTGTTATACTCACCCCAAGATCTTTTTCCTTGAGTGAGGTTTGTAGTCTCTGACCCCCTAGACTGTACTCCGTCTGCGGCCTTCTTTGCCCTTCCCCAATCTTCATGACTTTGCACTTGGTGGGATTGAACTCCAGGAGCCAATTGCTGGACCAGGTCTGCAGCCTGTCCAGATCCCTTTGTAGTTCTGCCTGGTCTTCGATGGAGTGTATTCTTCTCATCAACTTCACGTCATCTGCAAACAGGGACACCTCAGAGTCTATTCCTTCCGTCATGTCGTTCACAAATACCAGAAACAGCACTGGTCCTAGGACTGACCCCTGCGGGACCCCGCTGGTCACAGGTGCCCACTCTGACACCTCGCCACGTACCATGACTCGCTGCTGTCTTCCTGACAAGTATTCCCTGATCCATTGTAGTGCCTTCCCTGTTATCCCTGCTTGGTCCTCCAGTTTTTGCACCAATCTCTTGTGTGGAACTGTGTCAAACGCCTTCTTGCAGTCCAAGAAAATGCAATCCACCCACCCCTCTCTCTCTTGTCTTACTGCTGTCACCATGTCATAGAACTCCAGTAGGTTTGTGACACAGGATTTCCCGTCCCTGAAACCATGCTGGCTGCTGTTGATGAGATCATTCCTTTCTAGGTGTTCCACCACTCTTCTCCTGATAATCTTCTCCATGATTTTGCATACTATACATGTCAGTGACACTGGTCTGTAGTTTAATGCTTCATGTCTGTCTCCTTTTTTAAAGATTGGGACTACATTTGCTGTCTTCCATGCCTCAGGCAATCTCCCTGTTTCGATAGATGTATTGAATATGTGTGTGTGTGTGTGTGTGTACTCACCTATTTGTACTCACCTATTTGTGGTTGCAGGGGTCGAGTCCTAGCTCCTGGCCCCGCCTCTTCACCGGTTGCTACTAGGCCCTCTCTCTCCCCGCTCCATGAGCTTTATCAAACCTCGTCTTAAAACTGTGTATGGTTCCTGCCTCCACTACGTCATTTTCTAGGCTATTCCACTGCCTTACAACTCTATGACTGAAGAAATACTTCCTACTATCTCTCTGACTCATTTGTGTCTTCAACTTCCAATTGTGGCCTCTTGTTTCTGTGTCCCCTCCCTGGAACATCTTGTCTTTGTCCACCTTGTCTATTCCACGCAGTATTTTATATGTCGTTATCATGTCTCCCCTGACCCTCCTGTCCTCCAGTGTGGTCAGGCCGATTTCCCTTAATCTTTCCTCATAGGACATTCCCCTTAGCTCCGGAACTAACCTTGTCGCAAACCTTTGTACTTTCTCTAGTTTCTTGACGTGCTTTATCAAGTGCGGGTTCCAAACAGGTGCTGCATACTCCAGTATGGGCCTGACATACACGGTGTACAGTGTCTTGAATGATTCCTTACTAAGGTATCGGAATGCTGTTCTCAGGTTTGCCAGGCGCCCATATGCTGCAGCAGTTATCTGATTGATGTGTGCTTCCGGAGACATGCTCGGTGTTATACTCACCCCAAGATCTTTCTCCTTGAGTGAGGTTTGCAGTCTTTGGCCACCTAGCCTATACTCTGTCTGTGGTCTTCTGTGCCCCTCCCCCATCTTCATGACTTTGCATTTGGCAGGATTAAATTCGAGAAGCCATTTGCTGGACCAGGTGTCCAGTCTGTCCAGGTCTCTTTGAAGTCCTGCCTGGTCCTCATCAGATTTAATTCTCCTCATTAACTTCACATCATCTGCAAACAGGGACACTTCTGAGTCTAACCCTTCCGTCATGTCGTTCACATATACCAAAAATAGCACTGGTCCTAGGACCGACCCCTGTGGGACCCCGCTCGTCACAGGTGCCCACTGTGATACATCATTACGTACCATGACTCGTTGTTGCCTCCCTGTCAGGTATTCTCTGATCCATTGCAGTGCCTTTCCTGTTATATGCGCCTGATGCTCTAGCTTCTGCACTAATCTCTTGTGAGGAACTGTGTCAAAGGCCTTCTTGCAGTCCAAGAAGATGCAATCAACCCACCCCTCTCTCTCTTGTCTTACTTCTGTTATTTTATCATAAAACTCCAGAAGGTTTGTGACACAGGATTTGCCTTCCGTGAATCCGTGCTGGTTGGCATTTATACTCCTGTTCCGTTCCAGGTGCTCCACCACTCTCCTCCTGATAATCTTCTCCATAATTTTGCATACTATACACGTCAATGACACAGGTCTATAGTTTAGTGCCTCTTTTCTGTCTCCTTTTTTAAAAATGGGAACTACATTTGCCGTCTTCCATACCTCAGGTAGTTGCCCAGTTTCCAGGGATGTGTTGAAGATTGTGGTAAGTGGCACGCACAACATATCTGCTCCCTCTCTAAGGACCCACGGGGAGATGTTGTCTGGTCCCATTGCCTTTGAGGTATCGATGTCCCTTAGCAGTTTCTTCACCTCCTCCTCATCTGTATGTATGTCGTCCAACACTTGTTGGTGTATTCCTTGCTGGTGTCCCCGTCTGGTCTGTCCCCCCAGAGTCCTTCCTGTCTCTACTGTAAATACTTCCTTAAATCTCTTGTTTAGCTCCTCACATACCTCTTGATCGTTTCTTGTGAGTTCTCCACCTTCTTTCCTCAGCCTTATCACCTGGTCCTTGACTGTTGTCTTCCTCCTAATGTGGCTATACAGCAGTTTCGGGTCAGATTTGACTTTCGATGCTATGTCGTTTTCATACTGTCGCTGGGCCTCCCTCCTTATCTGTGCATACTCGTTTCTGGCTCTTCTACTAATCTCCTTGTTTTCCTGGGTCCTATGCCTCCTGTACCTTTTCCATTCTCTGTTGCACTTAGCTTTTGCCTCCCTACACCTTCGGGTAAACCAAGGACTCGTTTTGGTCTTCCTATTATTTCCGTTTCCCTTGGGAACAAAACTTTCCTCTGCCTCCTTGCACTTTGTTGCCACATATTCCATCATCTCGTTTACTGATTTTCCTACCATTTCTCTGTCCCACTGAACCTCCTGCAGGAAGTTTCTCATACCTGTGTAGTCCCCCCTTTTATAGTTTGGCCTGTCCCCTTCAGTTCCTGTTACCTTCTCCACTTGTAACTCTACTATATAGTCAAAACTCAGAACCACATGATCGCTAGCTCCAAGGGGCCTCTCATAAGTGATGTCCTCAATGTCTGAACTGCTCAGGGTGAACACAAGATCCAGTCTTGCTGGCTCATCCTCCCCTCTCTCTCTGGTTGTGCCCCTGACATGTTGATGCATGAGGTTTCCAAGTACCACATCCATCATCTTGGCTCTCCATGTTTCGGGACCCCCATGTGGCTCCATGTGTGTATGTGTGTGTGTGTGTGTGTGTGTGTACTCACCTATTTGTGGTTGCAAGGGTCGATACTCAGCTCCTGGCCCCCCCTCTTCACTGATTGCTACTAAGTCCTCTCTCTCCCTGCTCCATGAGCTTTATCATACCTCATCTTAAATCTATGTATGGTTCCTGGTTCCACTACCTCACTTCCTAGGCTATTTCACTTCCTGAATACTCTATGACTGAAGAAATACTTCCTAACATCCCTTTGACTCATCTGGGTATTCAACTTCCAATTTTCACCCCTTCTTTCTGTGTCCCCTCTCTGGAACATCCTGCATCTGTCCACCTTGTCTATTTCACACAGTATTTTGTATGTCGTTATCATGTCTCCTGTAACCATCCTGTCCTCCAGTGTCGTCAGGCCGAATTCCCTTAACGTTTCTGCATAGGACATTCCCCTTACCTCTGGAACTAATCTTGTTGCAAACCTTTACACTTTCTCTAATTTCTTGACATGCTTGATCAAGTGCAGGTTCCAAACAGGTGATGCATACTCCAGTATGGGCCTGATGTACACAGTGTACAGTGTCTTGAACGATTCCTTACTAAGGTATTGAAACGCTATTCTCAGGTTTGCCAGGCGCCCGTATGCTGCAGCAGTTATCTGGTTGATGTGTGCCTCCGGTGACATGCTCGGTGTTATATTCACCCCAAGATCTTTCTCCTTGAGTGAGGTTTGCAGTCTTTGGCCACCTAGCCTATACTCCGTCTGCGGTCTTCTTTGCCCTCCCCCGATCTCCATGACTTTGCATTTGGTGGGGTTAAATTCGAGAAGCCAGTTGCTGGACCAGGTGTCCAGTCTGTCCAGGTCTCTTTGCAGTCCTGCCTGATCCTCATCTGATTTAATTCCCCTCATCAGCTTCACATCATCTGCGAACAGGGACACTTCTGAGTCTAACCCTTCCATCATGTCATTCACATATACCAAATGTTACAAAAAACGCGATTTCTAATAAGCTTAGAGATCTCCAGTGAATACTAGAAAGGACTGCCCTTCTAGCATCCAGCCTGTTACTGGGTTTTCGTAACAAGTAGTCAGTATCCTTGTCCAATTATCCATTAGAATTCAGTATGATTCAATAGTGCTTCAGGATTACAACTGGTAGGCTACTAACTAGAGAAATTAAAATTTAATAAATTTATTAAGTCTAGAGGTATATTATCAAATTAAATTAATCAATTCAAACAAATTAATAATAATAATAATCGCTTCTCTCGTATACAATAATATTGTGCTAAAAACACATATCACATTTATAATTCTTAAGTACCGTCTGGTACATTAACATTTAATAAGATATTACAAATATGTACAAGTAAGTTTGTGTGTATGAGTGTAAGTGCTCTAAGTAGTTCACTATGTCTCACGACTCAACTAGACTTAAACAAGTGACTGACAAAGTCCTCACATAAACTAACTTCTTGACCAACTGGCAATCAGAACAGTCTGCTTGAACAATAAAAAGAATGCTAAGCCCAATAGCAATATAACAAGCAACTGCGACACAGAATCAGTAACAAGGAGATAATATAACGACACTAAGTAGGGACCATCAGCAGATCCTCCACAAAAGTCACAAAACTCCCATACTACTGAATATAAGTTCAGCATAAGAAAATCCCCGACTGTGACAGTACACAGATACCAGTACAAGTTAGGTCAGAAGCTACAGCTCAGGACCTGAGTTACTCAGAGTGTCTATGAGACACACAACCTCAGTACAACGTCGAAAATCACTGTTCTGTGAACATAGTTCTACAGAACTAACAAGAATAATGAGACAGACAGTCTGTCCAACCACCAAGAGAGTCTAGACCAGACTGAATACTTCAGGGGAGGTGAGGACACCCCCCTCGATCACGTGACAGCTCCGTGGACAGCTGTAGCACAAACAGGTTAGGTTAGGTTAGGTTAGGTTAGGTTAGGTTAGATCAGGTTAGGTTAGGTTAGGTTAGGTTAGGTTAGGTTAGGTTAGGTTAGGTTAGGTTAGATCAGGTTAGGTTAGGTTAGGTTAGGTTAGGTTAGGTTAGGTTAGGTTAGGTTAGGTTAGGTTAGGTTAGGTTAGGTTAGGTTAGGTCAGGTTAGGTTAGGTTAGGTTAGGTTAGGTTAGGTTAGGTTAGGTCAGGTTAGGTTAGGTTAGGTTAGGTTAGGTTAGGTTAGGTTAGGTTAGGTTAGGTTAGGTTAGGTTAGGTTAGGTTAGGTTAGGTTAGGTTAGGTTAGGTTAGGTTAGGTTAGGTTAGGTTAGGTTAGGTTAGGTTAGGTTAGGTTAGGTTAGGTTAGGTTAGGTTAGGTTAGGTTAGGTTAGGTTAGGTTAGGTTAGGTTAGGTTAGGTTAGGTTAGGTTAGGTTAGGTTAGGTTAGGTTAGGTTAGGTTAGGTTAGGTTAGGTTAGGTTAGGTTAGGTTAGGTTAGGTTAGATTAGGTTAGGTTAGGTTAGGTTAGGTTAGGTTAGGTTAGGTTAGGTTAGGTTAGGTTAGGTTAGGTTAGGTTAGGTTAGGTTAGGTTAGGTTAGGTTAGGTTAGGTTAGATCAGGTTAGGTTAGGTTAGGTTAGGTTAGGTTAGGTTAGGTTAGGTTAGGTTAGGTTAGGTTAGGTTAGGTTAGGTTAGGTTAGGTTAGGTTAGGTTAGGTTAGGTTAGGTTAGGTTAGGTTAGGTTAGGTTAGGTTAGGTTAGGTTAGGTTAGGTTAGGTTAGGTTAGGTTAGGTTAGGTTAGGTTAGGTTAGGTTAGGTTAGGTCAGGTTAGGTTAGGTTAGGTTAGGTTAGGTTAGGTTAGGTTAGGTTAGGTTAGGTTAGGTTAGGTTAGGTTAGGTTAGGTTAGGTTAGGTTAGGTTAGGTTAGGTTAGGTTAGGTTAGGTTAGGTTAGGTTAGGTTAGATCAGGTTAGGTTAGGTTAGGTTAGGTTAGGTTAGGTTAGGTTAGGTTAGGTTAGGTTAGGTTAGGTTAGGTTAGGTTAGGTTAGGTTAGGTTAGGTTAGGTTAGGTTAGGTTAGGTTAGGTTAGGTTAGGTTAGGTTAGGTTAGGTTAGGTTAGGTTAGGTTAGGTTAGGTTAGGTTAGGTTAGGTTAGGTTAGGTTAGGTTAGGTTAGGTTAGGTTAGGTTAGGTTAGGTTAGGTTAGGTTAGGTTAGGTTAGGTTAGGTTAGGTTAGGTTAGGTTAGGTTAGGTTAGGTTAGGTTAGGTTAGGTTAGGTTAGGTTAGGTTAGGTTAGGTTAGGTTAGGTTAGGTTAGGTTAGGTTAGGTTAGGTTAGGTTAGGTTAGGTTAGGTTAGGTTAGGTTAGGTTAGGTTAGGTTAGGTTAGGTTAGGTTAGGTTAGGTTAGGTTAGGTTAGGTTAGGTTAGGTTAGGTTAGGTTAGGTTAGGTTAGGTTAGGTTAGGTTAGGTTAGGTTAGGTTAGGTTAGGTTAGTTAAGGTTAGGTTAGGTTAGGTTAGGTTAGGTTAGGTTAGGTCAGGTTAGGTTAGGTTAGGTTAGGTTAGGTTAGGTTAGGTTAGGTTAGGTTAGGTTAGGTTAGGTTAGGTTAGGTTAGGTTAGGTTAGGTTAGGTTAGGTTAGGTTAGGTTAGGTTAGGTTAGGTTAGGTTAGGTTAGGTTAGGTTAGGTTAGGTTAGGTTAGGTTAGGTTAGGTTAGGTTAGGTTAGGTTAGGTTAGGTTAGGTTAGGTTAGGTTAGGTTAGGTTAGGTTAGGTTAGGTTAGGTTAGGTTAGGTTAGGTTAGGTTAGGTTAGGTTAGGTTAGGTTAGGTTAGGTTAGGTTAGGTTAGGTTAGGTTAGGTTAGGTTAGGTTAGGTTAGGTTAGGTTAGGTTAGGTTAGGTTAGGTTAGGTTAGGTTAGGTTAGGTTAGGTTAGGTTAGGTTAGGTTAGGTTAGGTTAGGTTAGGTTAGGTTAGGTTAGGTTAGGTTAGGTTAGGTTAGGTTAGGTTAGGTTAGGTTAGGTTAGGTTAGGTTAGGTTAGGTTAGGTTAGGTTAGGTTAGGTTAGGTTAGGTTAGGTTAGGTTAGGTTAGGTTAGGTTAGGTTAGGTTAGGTTAGGTTAGGTTAGGTTAGGTTAGGTTAGGTTAGGTTAGGTTAGGTTAGGTTAGGTTAGGTTAGGTTAGGTTAGGTTAGGTTAGGTTAGGTTAGGTTAGGTTAGGTTAGGTTAGGTTAGGTTAGGTTAGGTTAGGTTAGGTTAGGTTAGGTTAGGTTAGGTTAGGTTAGGTTAGGTTAGGTTAGGTTAGGTTAGGTTAGGTTAGGTTAGGTTAGGTTAGGTTAGGTTAGGTTAGGTTAGGTTAGGTTAGGTTAGGTTAGGTTAGGTTAGGTTAGGTTAGGTTAGGTTAGGTTAGGTTAGGTTAGGTTAGGTTAGGTTAGGTTAGGTTAGGTTAGGTTAGGTTAGGTTAGGTTAGGTTAGGTTAGGTTAGGTTAGGTTAGGATAGGTTAGGTTAGGTTAGGTTAGGTTAGGTTAGGTTAGTTAGGTTAGGTTAGGTTAGGTTAGGTTAGGTTAGGTTAGGTTAGGTTAGGTTAGGTTAGGTTAGGTTAGGTTAGGTTAGGTTAGGTTAGGTTAGGTTAGGTTAGGTTAGGTTAGGTTAGGTTAGGTTAGGTTAGGTTAGGTTAGGTTAGGTTAGGTTAGGTTAGGTTAGGTTAGGTTAGGTTAGGTTAGGTTAGGTTAGGTTAGGTTAGGTTAGGTTAGGTTAGGTTAGGTTAGGTTAGGTTAGGTTAGGTTAGGTTAGGTTAGGTTAGGTTAGGTTAGGTTAGGTTAGGTTAGGTTAGGTTAGGTTAGGTTAGGTTAGGTTAGGTTAGGTTAGGTTAGGTTAGGTTAGGTTAGGTTAGGTTAGGTTAGGTTAGGTTAGGTTAGGTTAGGTTAGGTTAGGTTAGGTTAGGTTAGGTTAGGTTAGGTTAGGTTAGGTTAGGTTAGGTTAGGTTAGGTTAGGTTAGGTTAGGTTAGGTTAGGTTAGGTTAGGTTAGGTTAGGTTAGGTTAGGTTAGGTTAGGTTAGGTTAGGTTAGGTTAGGTTAGGTTAGGTTAGGTTAGGTTAGGTTAGGTTAGGTTAGGTTAGGTTAGGTTAGGTTAGGTTAGGTTAGGTTAGGTTAGGTTAGGTTAGGTTAGGTTAGGTTAGGTTAGGTTAGGTTAGGTTAGGTTAGGTTAGGTTAGGTTAGGTTAGGTTAGGTTAGGTTAGGTTAGGTTAGGTTAGGTTAGGTTAGGTTAGGTTAGGTTAGGTTAGGTTAGGTTAGGTTAGGTTAGGTTAGGTTAGGTTAGGTTAGGTTAGGTTAGGTTAGGTTAGGTTAGGTTAGGTTAGGTTAGGTTAGGTTAGGTTAGGTTAGGTTAGGTTAGGTTAGGTTAGGTTAGGTTAGGTTAGGTTAGGTTAGGTTAGGTTAGGTTAGGTTAGGTTAGGTTAGGTTAGGTTAGGTTAGGTTAGGTTAGGTTAGGTTAGGTTAGGTTAGGTTAGGTTAGGTTAGGTTAGGTTAGGTTAGGTTAGGTTAGGTTAGGTTAGGTTAGGTTAGGTTAGGTTAGGTTAGGTTAGGTTAGGTTAGGTTAGGTTAGGTTAGGTTAGGTTAGGTTAGGTTAGGTTAGGTTAGGTTAGGTTAGGTTAGGTTAGGTTAGGTTAGGTTAGGTTAGGTTAGGTTAGGTTAGGTTAGGTTAGGTTAGGTTAGGTTAGGTTAGGTTAGGTTAGGTTAGGTTAGGTTAGGTTAGGTTAGGTTAGGTTAGGTTAGGTTAGGTTAGGTTAGGTTAGGTTAGGTTAGGTTAGGTTAGGTTAGGTTAGGTTAGGTTAGGTTAGGTTAGGTTAGGTTAGGTTAGGTTAGGTTAGGTTAGGTTAGGTTAGGTTAGGTTAGGTTAGGTTAGGTTAGGTTAGGTTAGGTTAGGTTAGGTTAGGTTAGGTTAGGTTAGGTTAGGTTAGGTTAGGTTAGGTTAGGTTAGGTTAGGTTAGGTTAGGTTAGGTTAGGTTAGGTTAGGTTAGGTTAGGTTAGGTTAGGTTAGGTTAGGTTAGGTTAGGTTAGGTTAGGTTAGGTTAGGTTAGGTTAGGTTAGGTTAGGTTAGGTTAGGTTAGGTTAGGTTAGGTTAGGTTAGGTTAGGTTAGGTTAGGTTAGGTTAGGTTAGGTTAGGTTAGGTTAGGTTAGGTTAGGTTAGGTTAGGTTAGGTTAGGTTAGGTTAGGTTAGGTTAGGTTAGGTTAGGTTAGGTTAGGTTAGGTTAGGTTAGGTTAGGTTAGGTTAGGTTAGGTTAGGTTAGGTTAGGTTAGGTTAGGTTAGGTTAGGTTAGGTTAGGTTAGGTTAGGTTAGGTTAGGTTAGGTTAGGTTAGGTTAGGTTAGGTTAGGTTAGGTTAGGTTAGGTTAGGTTAGGTTAGGTTAGGTTAGGTTAGGTTAGGTTAGGTTAGGTTAGGTTAGGTTAGGTTAGGTTAGGTTAGGTTAGGTTAGGTTAGGTTAGGTTAGGTTAGGTTAGGTTAGGTTAGGTTAGGTTAGGTTAGGTTAGGTTAGGTTAGGTTAGGTTAGGTTAGGTTAGGTTAGGTTAGGTTAGGTTAGGTTAGGTTAGGTTAGGTTAGGTTAGGTTAGGTTAGGTTAGGTTAGGTTAGGTTAGGTTAGGTTAGGTTAGGTTAGGTTAGGTTAGGTTAGGTTAGGTTAGGTTAGGTTAGGTTAGGTTAGGTTAGGTTAGGTTAGGTTAGGTTAGGTTAGGTTAGGTTAGGTTAGGTTAGGTTAGGTTAGGTTAGGTTAGGTTAGGTTAGGTTAGGTTAGGTTAGGTTAGGTTAGGTTAGGTTAGGTTAGGTTAGGTTAGGTTAGGTTAGGTTAGGTTAGGTTAGGTTAGGTTAGGTTAGGTTAGGTTAGGTTAGGTTAGGTTAGGTTAGGTTAGGTTAGGTTAGGTTAGGTTAGGTTAGGTTAGGTTAGGTTAGGTTAGGTTAGGTTAGGTTAGGTTAGGTTAGGTTAGGTTAGGTTAGGTTAGGTTAGGTTAGGTTAGGTTAGGTTAGGTTAGGTTAGGTTAGGTTAGGTTAGGTTAGGTTAGGTTAGGTTAGGTTAGGTTAGGTTAGGTTAGGTTAGGTTAGGTTAGGTTAGGTTAGGTTAGGTTAGGTTAGGTTAGGTTAGGTTAGGTTAGGTTAGGTTAGGTTAGGTTAGGTTAGGTTAGGTTAGGTTAGGTTAGGTTAGGTTAGGTTAGGTTAGGTTAGGTTAGGTTAGGTTAGGTTAGGTTAGGTTAGGTTAGGTTAGGTTAGGTTAGGTTAGGTTAGGTTAGGTTAGGTTAGGTTAGGTTAGGTTAGGTTAGGTTAGGTTAGGTTAGGTTAGGTTAGGTTAGGTTAGGTTAGGTTAGGTTAGGTTAGGTTAGGTTAGGTTAGGTTAGGTTAGGTTAGGTTAGGTTAGGTTAGGTTAGGTTAGGTTAGGTTAGGTTAGGTTAGGTTAGGTTAGGTTAGGTTAGGTTAGGTTAGGTTAGGTTAGGTTAGGTTAGGTTAGGTTAGGTTAGGTTAGGTTAGGTTAGGTTAGGTTAGGTTAGGTTAGGTTAGGTTAGGTTAGGTTAGGTTAGGTTAGGTTAGGTTAGGTTAGGTTAGGTTAGGTTAGGTTAGGTTAGGTTAGGTTAGGTTAGGTTAGGTTAGGTTAGGTTAGGTTAGGTTAGGTTAGGTTAGGTTAGGTTAGGTTAGGTTAGGTTAGGTTAGGTTAGGTTAGGTTAGGTTAGGTTAGGTTAGGTTAGGTTAGGTTAGGTTAGGTTAGGTTAGGTTAGGTTAGGTTAGGTTAGGTTAGGTTAGGTTAGGTTAGGTTAGGTTAGGTTAGGTTAGGTTAGGTTAGGTTAGGTTAGGTTAGGTTAGGTTAGGTTAGGTTAGGTTAGGTTAGGTTAGGTTAGGTTAGGTTAGGTTAGGTTAGGTTAGGTTAGGTTAGGTTAGGTTAGGTTAGGTTAGGTTAGGTTAGGTTAGGTTAGGTTAGGTTAGGTTAGGTTAGGTTAGGTTAGGTTAGGTTAGGTTAGGTTAGGTTAGGTTAGGTTAGGTTAGGTTAGGTTAGGTTAGGTTAGGTTAGGTTAGGTTAGGTTAGGTTAGGTTAGGTTAGGTTAGGTTAGGTTAGGTTAGGTTAGGTTAGGTTAGGTTAGGTTAGGTTAGGTTAGGTTAGGTTAGGTTAGGTTAGGTTAGGTTAGGTTAGGTTAGGTTAGGTTAGGTTAGGTTAGGTTAGGTTAGGTTAGGTTAGGTTAGGTTAGGTTAGGTTAGGTTAGGTTAGGTTAGGTTAGGTTAGGTTAGGTTAGGTTAGGTTAGGTTAGGTTAGGTTAGGTTAGGTTAGGTTAGGTTAGGTTAGGTTAGGTTAGGTTAGGTTAGGTTAGGTTAGGTTAGGTTAGGTTAGGTTAGGTTAGGTTAGGTTAGGTTAGGTTAGGTTAGGTTAGGTTAGGTTAGGTTAGGTTAGGTTAGGTTAGGTTAGGTTAGGTTAGGTTAGGTTAGGTTAGGTTAGGTTAGGTTAGGTTAGGTTAGGTTAGGTTAGGTTAGGTTAGGTTAGGTTAGGTTAGGTTAGGTTAGGTTAGGTTAGGTTAGGTTAGGTTAGGTTAGGTTAGGTTAGGTTAGGTTAGGTTAGGTTAGGTTAGGTTAGGTTAGGTTAGGTTAGGTTAGGTTAGGTTAGGTTAGGTTAGGTTAGGTTAGGTTAGGTTAGGTTAGGTTAGGTTAGGTTAGGTTAGGTTAGGTTAGGTTAGGTTAGGTTAGGTTAGGTTAGGTTAGGTTAGGTTAGGTTAGGTTAGGTTAGGTTAGGTTAGGTTAGGTTAGGTTAGGTTAGGTTAGGTTAGGTTAGGTTAGGTTAGGTTAGGTTAGGTTAGGTTAGGTTAGGTTAGGTTAGGTTAGGTTAGGTTAGGTTAGGTTAGGTTAGGTTAGGTTAGGTTAGGTTAGGTTAGGTTAGGTTAGGTTAGGTTAGGTTAGGTTAGGTTAGGTTAGGTTAGGTTAGGTTAGGTTAGGTTAGGTTAGGTTAGGTTAGGTTAGGTTAGGTTAGGTTAGGTTAGGTTAGGTTAGGTTAGGTTAGGTTAGGTTAGGTTAGGTTAGGTTAGGTTAGGTTAGGTTAGGTTAGGTTAGGTTAGGTTAGGTTAGGTTAGGTTAGGTTAGGTTAGGTTAGGTTAGGTTAGGTTAGGTTAGGTTAGGTTAGGTTAGGTTAGGTTAGGTTAGGTTAGGTTAGGTTAGGTTAGGTTAGGTTAGGTTAGGTTAGGTTATATTATTGGTAATATTACTATGTTATTGTAATATTATTGGTAATATTACTGTGTTATTGTAATATTATTGGTAATATTACTATGTTATTGTAATATTATTGGTAATATTACTATGTTATTGTAGTATTATTGGTAATATTACTATGTTATTGTAGTATTATTGGTAATATTACTATGTTATTGTAGTATTATTGGTAATATTACTATGTTATTGTAGTATTATTGGTAATATTACTATGTTATTGTAGTATTATTGGTAATATTACTATGTTATTGTAATATTATTGGTAATATTACTATGTTATTGTAATATTATTGGTAATATTACTATGTTATTGTAATATTATTGTAATATTACTGTGTTATTGTAATATTACTATGTTATTGTAATATTATTGGTAATATTACTATGTTATTGTAATATTATTGGTAATATTACTATGTTATTGTAATATTACTATGTTATTGTAATATTACTGTGTTATTGTAATATTATTGGTAATATTACTATGTTATTGTAATATTACTATGTTATTGTAATATTATTGGTAATATTACTATGTTATTGTAATATTATTGGTAATATTACTATGTTATTGTAATATTACTATGTTATTGCAATATTACTATGTTATTGTAATATTATTGGTAATATTACTATGTTATTGTAATATTACTATGTTATTGTAATATTATTGGTAATATTACTATGTTATTGTAATATTACTGTGTTATTGTAATATTACTATGTTATTGTAATATTACTGTGTTATTGTAATATTACTATGTTATTGTAATATTACTATGTTATTGTAATATTATTGGTAATATTACTATGTTATTGTAATATTACTATGTTATTGCAATATTACTATGTTATTGTAATATTACTATGTTATTGTAATATTATTGGTAATATTACTATGTTATTGTAATATTACTATGTTATTGTAATATTATTGGTAATATTACTATGTTATTGTAATATTACTATGTTATTGCAATATTACTATGTTATTGTAATATTACTATGTTATTGTAATATTATTGGTAATATTACTATGTTATTGTAATATTACTATGTTATTGTAATATTACTATGTTATTGTAATATTACTATGTTATTGTAATATTATTGGTAATATTACTATGTTATTGTAATATTATTGGTAATATTACTATGTTATTGTAATATTACTGTGTTATTGTAATATTACTATGTTATTGTAATATTACTATGTTATTGTAATATTACTATGTTATTGTAATATTACTATGTTATTGTAATATTATTGGTAATATTACTATGTTATTGCAATATTACTATGTTATTGTAATATTATTGGTAATATTACTATGTTATTGTAATATTACTGTGTTATTGTAATATTACTATGTTATTGTAATATTACTATGTTATTGTAATATTACTGTGTTATTGTAATATTATTGGTAATATTACTATGTTATTGTAATATTACTATGTTATTGTAATATTACTATGTTATTGTAATATTACTATGTTATTGTAATATTACTATGTTATTGTAATATTATTGGTAATATTACTATGTTATTGTAATATTATTGGTAATATTACTATGTTATTGTAATATTATTGATAATATTACTATGTTATTGTAATATTACTATGTTATTGTAATATTACTGTGTTATTGTAATATTATTGGTAATATTACTATGTTATTGTAATATTACTATGTTATTGTAATATTATTGGTAATATTACTGTGTTATTGTAATATTACTATGTTATTGTAATATTATTGGTAATATTACTATGTTATTGTAATATTACTATGTTTTTGTAATATTACTATGTTATTGTAATATTACTATGTTATTGTAATATTACTATGTTATTGTAATATTACTATGTTATTGTAATATTATTGGTAATATTACTATGTTATTGTAATATTATTGGTAATATTACTATGTTATTGTAATATTATTGGTAATATTACTGTGTTATTGTAATATTATTGGTAATATTACTGTGTTATTGTAATATTACTATGTTATTGTAATATTACTATGTTATTGTAATATTACTATGTTATTGTAATATTACTATGTTATTGTAATATTACTGTGTTATTGTAATATTATTGGTAATATTACTATGTTATTGTAATATTATTGGTAATATTACTATGTTATTGTAATATTATTGGTAATATTACTATGTTATTGTAATATTATTGGTAATATTACTATGTTATTGTAATATTATTGGTAATATTACTATGTTATTGTAATATTATTGGTAATATTACTATGTTATTGTAATATTATTGGTAATATTACTATGTTATTGTAATATTATTGGTAATATTACTATGTTATTGTAATATTATTGGTAATATTACTATGTTATTGTAATATTATTGGTAATATTGCTATGTTATTGTAATATTATTGGTAATATTACTATGTTATTGTAATATTATTGGTAATATTGCTATGTTATTGTAATATTACTATGTTATTGTAATATTATTGGTAATATTACTATGTTATTGTAATATTATTGGTAATATTGCTATGTTATTGTAATATTACTATGTTATTGTAATATTATTGGTAATATTACTATGTTATTGTAATATTATTGGTAATATTGCTATGTTATTGTAATATTATTGGTAATATTACTATGTTATTGTAATATTATTGGTAATATTACTATGTTATTGTAATATTATTGGTAATATTGCTATGTTATTGTAATATTATTGGTAATATTGCTATGTTATTGTAATATTATTGGTAATATTACTATATTATTGTAATATTATTGGTAATATTACTATGTTATTGTAATATTGCTATGTTATTGTAATATTATTGGTAATATTACTATGTTATTGTAATATTATTGGTAATATTACTATGTTATTGTAATATTACTATGTTATTGTAATATTATTGGTAATATTGCTATGTTATTGTAATATTACTATGTTATTGTAATATTATTGGTAATATTACTATGTTATTGTAATATTATTGGTAATATTGCTATGTTATTGTAATATTATTGGTAATATTACTATGTTATTGTAATATTATTGGTAATATTGCTATGTTATTGTAATATTATTGGTAATATTACTATGTTATTGTAATATTATTGTTAATATTACTATGTTTTTGTAATATTATTGTTAATATTACTATGTTATTGTAATATTACTATGTTATTGTAATATTATTGGTAATATTACTATGTTATTGTAATATTATTGTTAATATTACTGTGTTATTGTAATATTACTATGTTATTGTAATATTACTATGTTATTGTAATATTATTGGTAATATTACTATGTTATTGTAATATTACTATGTTATTGTAATATTACTATGTTATTGTAATATTATTGGTAATATTACTGTTATTGTAGTATTATTGGTAATATTACTATGTTATTGTAATATTATTGGTAATATTACTATGTTATTGTAATATTATTGTTAATATTACTGTGTTATTGTAATATTACTATGTTATTGTAATATTACTATGTTATTGTAATATTATTGGTAATATTGCTATGTTATTGTAATATTACTATGTTATTGTAATATTATTGGTAATATTACTATGTTATTGTAATATTATTGGTAATATTACTGTGTTATTGTAGTATTATTGGTAATATTACTGTGTTATTGTAATATTATTGGTAATATTGCTATGTTCTTGTAATATTACTATGTTATTGTAATATTATTGGTAATATTACTATGTTATTGTAATATTATTGGTAATATTACTATGTTATTGTAATATTATTGGTAATATTACTGTTATTGTAGTATTATTGGTAATATTACTGTGTTATTGTAGTATTATTGGTAATATTACTGTGTTATTGTAATATTATTGGTAATATTACTATGTTATTGTAATATTATTGGTAATATTACTGTTATTGTAGTATTATTGGTAATATTACTATGTTATTGTAATATTATTGGTAATATTACTATGTTATTGTAATATTATTGGTAATATTACTGTTATTGTAGTATTATTGGTAATATTACTATGTTATTGTAATATTATTGGTAATATTACTGTTATTGTAGTATTATTGGTAATATTACTGTTATTGTAATATTATTGGTAATATTACTATGTTATTGTAATATTATTGGTAATATTACTATGTTATTGTAATATTATTGGTAATATTACTATGTTATTGTAATATTATTGGTAATATTACTATGTTATTGTAATATTATTGGTAATATTACTATGTTATTGTAATATTATTGGTAATATTACTATGTTATTGTAATATTACTATGTTATTGTAATATTACTATGTTATTGTAATATTACTGTGTTATTGTAATATTATTGGTAATATTACTATGTTATTGTAATATTACTATGTTATTGTAATATTATTGGTAATATTACTGTGTTATTGTAATATTACTATGTTATTGTAATATTACTGTGTTATTGTAATATTACTATGTTATTGTAATATTACTATGTTATTGTAATATTACTATGTTATTGTAATATTACTATGTTATTGTAATATTACTATGTTATTGTAATATTACTATGTTATTGTAATATTACTATGTTATTGTAATATTACTATGTTATTGTAATATTACTGTGTTATTGTAATATTATTGGTAATATTACTATGTTATTGTAATATTATTGGTAATATTACTATGTTATTGTAATATTATTGGTAATATTACTATGTTATTGTAATATTATTGGTAATATTACTGTGTTATTGTAATATTATTGGTAATATTACTGTGTTATTGTAATATTACTATGTTATTGTAATATTACTATGTTATTGTAATATTACTATGTTATTGTAATATTACTATGTTATTGTAATATTACTGTGTTATTGTAATATTATTGGTAATATTACTATGTTATTGTAATATTATTGGTAATATTACTATGTTATTGTAATATTATTGGTAATATTACTATGTTATTGTAATATTATTGGTAATATTACTATGTTATTGTAATATTATTGGTAATATTACTATGTTATTGTAATATTATTGGTAATATTACTATGTTATTGTAATATTATTGGTAATATTACTATGTTATTGTAATATTATTGGTAATATTACTATGTTATTGTAATATTATTGGTAATATTACTATGTTATTGTAATATTATTGGTAATATTGCTATGTTATTGTAATATTATTGGTAATATTACTATGTTATTGTAATATTATTGGTAATATTGCTATGTTATTGTAATATTACTATGTTATTGTAATATTATTGGTAATATTACTATGTTATTGTAATATTATTGGTAATATTGCTATGTTATTGTAATATTACTATGTTATTGTAATATTATTGGTAATATTACTATGTTATTGTAATATTATTGGTAATATTGCTATGTTATTGTAATATTATTGGTAATATTACTATGTTATTGTAATATTATTGGTAATATTACTATGTTATTGTAATATTATTGGTAATATTGCTATGTTATTGTAATATTATTGGTAATATTGCTATGTTATTGTAATATTATTGGTAATATTACTATATTATTGTAATATTATTGGTAATATTACTATGTTATTGTAATATTGCTATGTTATTGTAATATTATTGGTAATATTACTATGTTATTGTAATATTATTGGTAATATTGCTATGTTATTGTAATATTGCTATGTTATTGTAATATTATTGGTAATATTACTATGTTATTGTAATATTATTGGTAATATTGCTATGTTATTGTAATATTACTATATTATTGTAATATTATTGGTAATATTACTATGTTATTGTAATATTATTGGTAATATTGCTATGTTTTTGTAATATTATTGGTAATATTGCTATGTTATTGTAATATTATTGGTAATATTGCTATGTTATTGTAATATTACTATGTTATTGTAATATTATTGGTAATATTACTATGTTATTGTAATATTATTGGTAATATTGCTATGTTATTGTAATATTATTGGTAATATTACTGTTATTGTAGTATTATTGGTAATATTACTGTGTTATTGTAGTATTATTGGTAATATTACTGTGTTATTGTAATATTATTGGTAATATTACTATGTTATTGTAATATTATTGGTAATATTGCTATGTTATTGTAATATTATTGGTAATATTGCTATGTTATTGTAATATTATTGGTAATATTACTATGTTATTGTAATATTATTGGTAATATTGCTATGTTATTGTAATATTATTGGTAATATTACTATGTTATTGTAATATTATTGGTAATATTGCTATGTTATTGTAATATTATTGGTAATATTACTATGTTATTGTAATATTATTGGTAATATTACTATGTTATTGTAATATTATTGTTAATATTACTATGTTTTTGTAATATTATTGTTAATATTACTATGTTATTGTAATATTACTATGTTATTGTAATATTATTGGTAATATTACTGTTATTGTAATATTATTGGTAATATTACTGTGTTATTGTAATATTATTGGTAATATTACTATGTTATTGTAATATTATTGGTAATATTACTATGTTATTGTAATATTATTGTTAATATTACTATGTTATTGTAATATTACTGTGTTATTGTAATATTACTATGTTATTGTAATATTACTATGTTATTGTAATATTATTGGTAATATTACTATGTTATTGTAATATTACTATGTTATTGTAATATTATTGGTAATATTACTATGTTATTGTAATATTACTATGTTATTGTAATATTACTATGTTATTGTAATATTACTATGTTATTGTAATATTATTGGTAATATTACTATGTTATTGTAATATTACTATGTTATTGTAATATTATTGGTAATATTACTATGTTATTGTAATATTATTGGTAATATTACTGTTATTGTAATATTATTGGTAATATTACTGTTATTGTAGTATTATTGGTAATATTACTATGTTATTGTAATATTATTGGTAATATTACTGTTATTGTAGTATTATTGGTAATATTACTGTGTTATTGTAGTATTATTGGTAATATTACTATGTTATTGTAATATTATTGGTAATATTACTATGTTATTGTAATATTATTGGTAATATTACTGTGTTATTGTAGTATTATTGGTAATATTACTATGTTATTGTAATATTATTGGTAATATTACTGTTATTGTAGTATTATTGGTAATATTACTGTGTTATTGTAATATTATTGGTAATATTACTATGTTATTGTAATATTATTGGTAATATTACTATGTTATTGTAATATTATTGGTAATATTACTGTTATTGTAATATTATTGGTAATATTACTGTTATTGTAATATTATTGGTAATATTACTGTTATTGTAATATTATTGGTAATATTACTGTTATTGGAGTATTATTGGTAATATTACTGTTATTGGAGTATTATTGGTAATATTACTTGTATGACTTGTAATTACCATCAATTATGTTTGATCAAGACGTTACCTAACGTAATTACATCATGTGTTATGAGTTAGATCATTTACAACACCCGAAATTACTTTATAATCCATGACTGCAGCTCGGTCGGTAGCGCACCTGGCTCACACACTGAGGTCCGTGGTTCGATCCCGGTACGGCTGGAGACATTAGGACGTGTTTCCACCAGGCACCTGCTGTCCATGTTCACCTAGCAGTGAAATAGGTACCTGGGTGTTAGTTACCTTAAACCTGCTGTCAATATTCACCCATCAGTATAAATTGGGTACCTGGGTTCTATTGGACTGGTGTGGGTCGCATCCTGGGACAAAATTGACTAAATTTGCGGGAAATGCTCTGCATAACAAGGTACTTTCTATATAGTAGTATGTCATTGATGTCAACTATGATCTGTATACCTTGTACATGTACTTGTACATATAAAGATATTATTATTAATATTATTATTATTATTATTATTATTATTATTATTATTATTATTATTATTATTATTATTATTATTATTAATATTATTAATATTATTATTATTATTATTATTATTATTATTATTATTATTATTATTATTATTATTATTATTAATATTATTAATATTATTATTATTATTATTATTATTATTATTATTATTAATATTATTAATATTATTATTATTATTATTATTATTATTATTATTATTAGAGTACACACCAACATGATGGACAAACAGGCACAGTATAATGCGAGCCTTTATTGACGACGTTTCGCCCACGTAGTTTAGGTTTTATCAAGACACAAACTGATCTACCCGAGAACAGACTGAGTATATTATATATTCTGAACATATCGACTCCAGACTGAGGGACTGATTACCTCATTATGCGCTTTATCTTTCACTGTCTTTCTGTGTATTGGACTGAAGAAGCCACTGGCGGGAGAAATGTTACGTCAATAAACATTTTGAAATCTTTGCACAAGTGTCTCAATCCTCAGCTTCTGGGTATATATAGTGACTCTCCACGTCACTATATATACTCGGGTAAACTCTACTCAGGTACTTTGTGACTTGATAAACCCAACTGTGTGGGCGAAACGTTGTCAATAAAGGATCACACTACAGTATACTGCATTTGTGTATATGTTTCATTCGCTACCACTAGAAGCGATACGTTACGTGTAATAAACGTCCTGAACTACGCATTAGTGCGTTTTTCCACAACTGGTGAACAACTTTTGTCACTCTTAAATGGTCATGATAATGTGCACGTTGTACGTGACCTTGAACCAGCATATCTATGGAGGTGTCCTTGGTGTGAGTCTTGGCGTCAGCATTACCTTCGCCAGCTGTGAGTCTTCCGTTGTGACAGATACATCATCACGTCATGTCCCAAGATTAACTTCACTCCATATTAACAACACTATCCATGATGCTATTCACGATACTATCCTTCATATTATCCATGATACTCTCCACGGTACTGTCCATGATGGTTTAGAAAGACACGTAAGCAAACACTACGACATATTTATTAGAAAACGTTTCAGTTCTGGGACCTTGATCACTTCTAACATACAGATGTATGTATGTATGTATAATGTTCGCCAAGACCATAGTCCTGGCACGGGTCCCAATCTTGCGATGACCCGTCTCTGGCTCCCGATGGAGAAAGGTCTCCACAATGATGCGACGCATGCCGCTCAAGCGCCCCTCTGGTCAGTTCAACTGGTGCATCTCATAAGCGACACCATATGTAACTATGGACACTAGCGAGGAGGAGGATATGTCATTATCACAGGTAACAGCTTGTCTGGTTCGTTGACCCCATGGTACACTAGTGTGGCCGCAGTCATCTCTGGGTCCTCTTCGGGAGGGAATATCACCCCTAGTTGCCTGCGGAGTGTCTCAGTAGCTTCGCACTCCAGAAGATAGTGTGTTAGGGGCCGCTGGACAGCGTGCTGACAGTACTGGCACATCTCCTCAGCCTTGTCTACCATCATCTTGGCTGTGGGAAAGCCCAAACGAAGCCGATGGATGGCGGTACACTGCGCTCTGGACCAGCTTCTATCATATGGAGGGGGTTCTCCCTGAGTCGCTGCTTGGTACCACTGTTGAGATGGGGTATCACCTAAGACCTCCCCCATAAGTTTCGTGGCTCTGGCAGCCACCAGTTTGGTCTGTCGTAGGCTGATTGGGACAGTAATCCCAGCATGTGGATAGTCTGTTGCTGCCTTGGCTGCATCATCTGCCGCCTCATTTCCCCGGATGCCAGCATGGCTGGGGATCCAGTTCAATGTCGATCTATTACCCTGAACTTCTAAGGCTGTCATTATGCTCAGGATCGATGTGATGAGGTGAACATTATCCTGTGGTTGAGGATGGGAGAGGGCATTGATTGCAGAGGTGGAATCAACATGTATGACAGGTCGGAGTCGATGTCGTAGGGCATGTGACAATGCCTGCTGAATCGCCACCAGCTCAGCTTGAAGGATCGTGCAGTGGTTCTAACATACAGAAGTAGAAAGACATTATATATAGGCGGAGAGTGAGATGTGAGTGACTCATGGTGACCTGAAGAATGTCATGTTGGGATGAGGACGGGTAGACGATGAGATCATGTGACTCCTGTGGCCTCTTTAGCAATGTGTCGTTGCTTGTGATTATTCTGATTGCTTCCACTGTGTTACCTTCACCTTTCTAGCAACCTCTGTACAAACTTTCTCATGGCTTCTGCCTCGGTAATTCGTGTGTTGCTGGCAATGAAGGATGCAGTTATCTGCTCGGTTCTCTGGTGACTGCTGTGGGTAGCGTTTTGCCGTCTTTTTCAGGCGTTGCTAAACAAACGTTGCCAAGCAGGAGGAGGTTGCCCTAAACCCCAGTGAAGCTTCAAGCTTCTAGGCTGTTAAAGCCTCCATTTGCCTCCTTGAGATGGCCTGTGAATTGTCTTGGGGATGTGAGACGGAGTCCTGCTTGCAGAAGATTTGAATGCCATTAGTAAGTCATCACTATTGACATGGTTACCGAAGGAGAGATCAGCAGCTTAGAGGGAATGTGGAATGCTCTCTGAGGGAGCCCATTGTGACCCAGCACACCCGTTGTGTGACCCAATAACCACCTCTAATGAGACCCAGCACACCCGTTGTGTGACCCAATAACCACCTCTAATGTGACCCAGCACACCCGTTGTGTGACCCAATATCTCCACTACTAATGCAACCCGTCCTCTTAACCTAAAACATCATGACACTTGTTAAACAGATTAACGAGTTAAACAGATTAACGAGTTAAACAGATTAACGAGTTAAACAGATTAACGAGTGACTGGTGAAATATAATTTTCATTACAGTCGTACAGTGACTGCCTTTATTCTGGTCCATGTGGCATATTTCCTTGTCACTTTTATCCGACAATCATAGTTTTTTAGCCAAACATAGCCTAACCTAATGTAACATAGGCTAACATAAGGTAATTTAAGCTAACATAACCTAAGATAACGTAATTTAACCTAACCTAACATAACATAGCCTAACCAAACCTAACGTACCATAATGTTACATTTTCTTCGACGTGTATAAGACACCCATATAGTCACGTCTCCCGACCAGTGAACCAGGTGCTGAGTATAACGAGTAGGGGGCTCCCCCCTCGTTATACTAGTTCCTTGGTTGAACCAGCCAATAACAAAGAAACCCACCAGAGCCCTGAAGCGATGTGGTACACTTGTCAATCAACATTGACAAACTTACCTCCAAGTCTGGTCGCAACTGTTCTGTCTCTGGCTTGTAAAATTTACATATCCCTGAGTGTTTGATGAAGGGAGTATCTAAGTATTTCCTCTGCTATCTTTTGCTTGTTTCTCGCTTCTACCTTCGTTATTGTGCTACAACCTGTGTCCGTAATAGCCTAACATAGTCTAACCTAACCTAACATAGTCTAAGATAGCCTAACATAGCTTAACCTAACCTAACAAGGTGTGACCTAACTTAGAAATATGCTGTAAACCGTTGATGAGAAAATGACACAAGGAGGACGTGTGTGTGTGTGTGTGTACTCACCTAGTTGTACTCACCTAGTTGAGGTTGCAGGGGTCGAGTCCAAGCTCCTGGCCCCGCCTCTTCACTGGTCGCTACTAGGTCACTCTCCCTGAACCATGAGCTTTATCGTACCTCTGCTTAAAGCTATGTATGGATCCTGCCTCCACTACATCGCTTCCCAAACTATTCCACTTCCTGACTACTCTGTGGCTGAAGAAATACTTCCTAACATCCCTTTCATTCATCTGTGTCTTCAGCTTCCAACTGTGTCCCCGTGTTGCTGTGTCCAGTCTCTGGAACATCCTGTCTTTGTCAACCTTGTCAATTCCTCTCAGTATTTTGTAAGTCGTTATCATGTCCCCCCTATCTCTCCTGTCCTCCAGTGTCGTCAGGTTGATTTCCCTTAACCTCTCCTCATAGGACATACCTCTTAACTCTGGGACCAGTCTTGTTGCAAACCTTTGCACTTTCTCTAGTTTCTTTACATGCTTGGCTAGGTGTGGGTTCCAAACTGGTGCCGCATATTCCAATATGGGCCTAACGTACACGGTGTACAGGGTCCTGAACGATTCCTTATTAAGATGTCGGAATGCTGTTCTGAGGTTTGCCAGGCGCCCATATGCTGCAGCAGTTATTTGGTTGATGTGAGCTTCAGGAGATGTGCCTGGTGTTATACTCACCCCAAGATCTTTATCCTTGAGTGATGTTTGTAGTCTCTGGCCCCCTAGACTGTACTCTGCCTGCGGTCTTCTTTGCCCTTCCCCAATCCTCATGACTTTGCACTTGGTGGGATTGAACTCCAGGAGCCAGTTGCTGGACCAGGTCTGCAGCCTGTCCAGATCCCTTTGTAGTTCTGCCTGGTCTTCGATCGAGTGAATTCTTCTCATCAACTTCACGTCATCTGCAAACAGGGACACCTCAGAGTCTATTCTTTCCGTCATGTCGTTCACAAATACCAAAAACAGCACTGGTCCTAGGACTGACCCCTGTGGGACCCCGCTGGTCACAGGTGCCCACTCTGACACCTCGCCACGTACCATGACTCGCTGCTGTCTTCCTGACAAGTATTCCCTGATCCATTTTAGTGCCTTCCCTGTTATCCCTGCTTGGTCCTCCAGTTTTTGCATTAATCTCTTGAGTGGAACTGTGTCAAACGCCTTCTTGCAGTCCAAGAAAATGCATTCCACCCACCCCTCTCTCTCTCTTGTCTTACTGCTGTCACCATGTCATAGAACTCCAGGAGGTTTGTGACACAGGATTTCCCATCCTTGAAACCATGTTGGCTGCTGTTGATGAGATCATTCCTTTCTAGGTGTTCCACCACTCTTCTCCTGATAATCTTCTCCATGACCTTGCATACTATACATGTCAGTGACACTGGTCTGTAGTTTAATGCTTCATGTCTGTCTCCCTTTTTAAAGATTGGGACTACACTTGCTGTCTTCCATTCCCCCGGCAATCTCCCTGTTTTAATAGATGTATTGAATATTGTTGTTAGGGGTACACATAGCGCCTCTGCTCCCTCAATACCCATGGGGAGATGTTATCTGGCCCCATTGCCTTTGAGGTATCTAGCTCACTCAGAAGCCTCTTCACTTCTTCCTCGGTTGTGTGTACTGTGTCCAGCACTTGGTGGTGTGCCCCACCTCTCCGTCTTTCTGGAGCCCCTTCTGTCTCCTCTGTGAACACTTCTTTGAATCTCTTGTTGAGTTCCTCACATACTTCACGGTCATTTCTTGTTGTCTCTCCTCCTTCCTTCCTTAGCCTGATTACCTGGTCCTTGACTGTTGTTTTCCTCCTGATGTGGCTGTACAACAGTTTCGGGTCAGATTTGGCTTTCGCTGCTATGTCGTTTTCACATTGTCATTGGGCCTCCAATTACAATTGTGATTGGAGGGGTCGAGTTTTAGCTCCCGGGCCGACTTAACTCGTTGCTCCTAGGTCCACTCTCTCCCTGCTCCACGAGTTTTATCGTACCTCATAACATAAGAACATAAGAAAGAAGGAACACTGCAGATGGTCCATCACAATCCAACCCACTAACAGAATGTTCGCACAACCCCCTTCAGTGCTACCCAAACAATAAGCTTTGATAAATCAATTTACTCATGTGCAAGTCCCACTCAAATCCAAACCCCTCTCACTCATGTATTTTTCCAACCTAAATTTGGAACTACCCAACGTTTTAGCTTCAATAACCCTATACACAGACTGCTGTTGTAGCCTCTGTTATGTTACTGTAGATGGTGGTGGTGACCGGTTGTGACAGTGGTTGTTGTAGCCTCTGTTATGTTACTGTAGATGGTGGTGGTGACCGGTTGTGACAGTGGTTGTTGTAGCCTCTGTTATGTTACTGTAGATGATGGTGGTGACCGGTTGTGACAGTGGTTGTTGTAGCCTCTGTTATGTTACTGTAGATGGTGGTGGTGACCGGTTGTGACAGTGGTTACTGTAGCCTCTGTTATGTTACTGTAGATGGTGGTGGTGACCGGTTGTGACAGTGGTTGTTGTAGCCTCTGTTATGTTACTGTAGATGGTGGTGGTGACCGGTTGTGACAGTGGCTGTTGTAGCCTCTGTTATGTTACTGTTTACCTGGAGTTTACCTGGAGAGAGTTCCGGGGGTCAACGCCCCGGCGGCCCGGTCTGTGACCAGGCCTCCTGGTGGATCAGAGCCTGATCAACCAGGCTGTTGCTGCTGGCTGCGCGCAAACCAACGTACGAGCCACAGCCCGGCTTATCAGGAACTGGCTTTAGGTGCTTGTCCAGTGCCAGCTTGAAGACTGCCAGGGGTCTGTTGGTAATCCCCCTTATGTGTGTTGGGAGGCAGTTGAACAGTCTCGGGCCCCTGACACTTATTGTATGGTCTCTTAACGTGCTAGTGACACCCCTGCTTTTCATTGGGGGGATGGTGCATCGTCTGCCAAGTCTTTTGCTTTCGTAGTGAGTGATTTTCGTGTGCAAGTTCGGTACTAGTCCCTCTAGGATTTTCCAGGTGTATATAATCATGTATCTCTCCCTCCTGCGTTCCAGGGAATACAGGTTTAGGAACCTCAAGCGCTCCCAATAATTGAGGTGTTTTATCTCCGTTATGCGCGCCGTGAAAGTTCTCTGTACATTTTCTAGGTCGGCAATTTCACTTGCCTTGAAAGGTGCTGTTAGTGTGCAGCAATATTCCAGCCTAGATAGAACAAGTGACCTGAAGAGTGTCATCATGGGCTTGGCCTCCCTAGTTTTGAAGGTTCTCATTATCCATCCTGTCATTTTTCTAGCAGATGCGATCGATACAATGTTATGGTCCTTGAAGGTGAGATCCTCCGACATGATCACTCCCAGGTCTTTGACGTTGGTGTTTCGCTCTATTTTGTGGCCAGAATTTGTTTTGTACTCTGATGAAGATTTAATTTCCTCATGTTTACCATATCTGAGTAATTGAAATTTCTCATCGTTGAACTTCATATTGTTTTCTGCAGCCCACTGAAAGATTTGGTTGATGTCCGCCTGGAGCCTTGCAGTGTCTGCAATGGAAGACACTGTCATGCAGATTCGGGTGTCATCTGCAAAGGAAGACACGGTGCTGTGGCTGACATCCTTGTCTATGTCGGATATGAGGATGAGGAACAAGATGGGAGCGAGTACTGTGCCTTGTGGAACAGAGCTTTTCACCGTAGCTGCCTCGGACTTTACTCCGTTGACGACTACTCTCTGTGTTCTGTTAGTGAGGAAATTATAGATCCATCGACCGACTTTTCCTGTTATTCCTTTAGCACGCATTTTGTGCGCTATTACGCCATGGTCACACTTGTCGAAGGCTTTTGCAAAGTCTGTATATATTACATCTGCATTCTTTTTGTCTTCTAGTGCATTTAGGACCTTGTCGTAGTGATCCAATAGTTGAGACAGACAGGAGCGACCTGTTCTAAACCCATGTTGCCCTGGGTTGTGTAACTGATGGGTTTCTAGATGGGTGGTGATCTTGCTTCTTAGGACCCTTTCAAAGATTTTTATGATATGGGATGTTAGTGCTATCGGTCTGTAGTTCTTTGCTGTTGCCTTACTGCCCCTTTTGTGGAGTGGGGCTATGTCTGTTGTTTTTAGTAACTGTGGGACGACCCCCGTGTCCATGCTCCCTCTCCATAGGATGGAAAAGGCTCGTGATAGGGGCTTCTTGCAGTTCTTGATGAACACAGAGTTCCATGAGTCTGGCCCTGGGGCAGAGTGCATAGGCATGTCCTTTATCGCCTGTTCGAAGTCATTTGGCGTCAGGATAACATCGGATAGGCTTGTGTTAATCAAATTTTGTGGCTCTCTCATAAAAAATTAATTTTGATCTTCGACTCTCAGTCTGGTAGATGGTGGTGGTGACCGGTTGTGACAGTGGTTGTTGTATGCTCTGTTATGTTACTGTAGATGGTGGTGGTGACTGGTTGTGACAGTGGTTGTTGTATGCTCTGTTATGTTACTGTAGATGGTGGTGGTGACCGGTTGTGACAAAGTAATCAGGGCGCCCACACTTACTTGGACATGTGTAACCGAACCAAAACTTAGTGTAGTGATGGATAATACAGCAGTGTTGTTACTTAGTGTAGTGATGGATAATACAACAGTGTTGTTACTTAGTCTAGTAGTGGATAATACAACAGTGTTGTTACTTAGTGTAGGGATGGATAATACAACAGTGTTGTTACTAAGTGTAGTGATGGATAATACAACAGTGTTGTTACTTAGTGTAGTGGTGGATAATACAACAGTGTTGTTACTTAGTGTAGTGGTGGATAATACAACAGTGTTGTTACTTAGTGTAGTGATGGATAATACAACAGTGTTGTTACTTAGTGTAGTAATGGATAATAAAACAGTGTTGTTACTTAGTGTAGTGATGGATAATACAACAGTGTTGTTACTTAGTGAAGTGGTGGATAATACAACAGTGTTGTTACTTAGTGTAGTGGTGGATAATACAGCAGTGTTGTTATTTAGTGTAGTGGTGGATAATACAACAGTGTTGTTACTTAGTGTAGTGATGGATAATACAACAGTGTTGTTACTTAGTGTAGTGATGGATAATACAACAGTGTTGTTACTTAGTGTAGTGGTGGATAATACAACAGTGTTGTTACTTAGTGTAGTGATGGATAATACAACAGTGTTTTTACTTAGTGTAGTGATGGATAATACAGCAGTGATGTTACTTAGTGTAGTGATGGATAATACAACAGTGTTGTTACTTAGTGTAGTGGTGGATAATACAACAGTGTTGTTATTTAGTGTAGTGATGGATAATACAACAGTGTTGTTACTTAGTGTAGTGGTGGATAATACAACAGTGTTGTTATTTAGTGTAGTGGTGGATAATACAAGTGTTGTTACTTAGTTTAGTGATGGATAATACAACAGTGTTGTTACTTATTGTAGTGATGGATAATACAGCAGTGTTGTTACTTAGTGTAGTGATGGATAATACAACAGTGTTGTTACTTAGTGTAGTGGTGGATAATACAACAGTGTTGTTATTTAGTGTAGTGATGGATAATACAACAGTGTTGTTACTTAGTGTAGTGATGCATAATACAACAGTGTTGTTATTTAGTGTAATGATGGATAATACAACAGTGTTGTTACTTAGTGTAGTGATGGATAATACAACAGTGTTGTTACTTAGTGTAGTGGTGGATAATACAACAGTGTTGTAATTTAGTGTAGTGGTGGATAATACAACAGTGTTGTTACTTAGTGTAGTGATGGATAATACAGCAGTGTTGTTACTTAGTGTAGGGGTGGATAATACAACAGTGTTGTTACTTAGTGTAGGGGTGAATAATACAGCAGTGTTGTTACTTAGTGTAGTGGTGGATAATACAACAGTGTTGTTACTTAGTGTAGTGGTGGATAATACAACAGTGTTGTTACTTAGTGTAGTGATGGATAATACAACAGTGTTGTTACTTAGTGTAGTGGTGGATAATACAACAGTGTTGTTACTTAGTGTAGTGGTGGATAATACAACAATGTTGTTACTTAGTGTAGTGATGCATAATACAACAGTGTTGTTACTTAGTGTAGTGGTGGATAATACAACAGTGTTGTTACTTAGTGTAGTGGTGGATAATACAACAGTGTTGTTACTTAGTGCAGTGGTGGATAATACAACAGTGTTGTTACTTAGTGTAGTGATGGATAATACAGCAGTGTTGTTAGTGTAGTGATGGATAATACAACAGTGTTGTTACTTAGTGTAGTGATGCATAATACAACAGTGTTGTTATTTAGTGTAGTGATGGATAATACAACAGTGTTGTTATTTAGTGTAGTGGTGGATAATACAACAGTGTTGTTACTTAGTGTAGTGATGGATAATACAACAGTGTTGTTATTTAGTGTAGTGGTGGATAATACAACAGTGTTGTTATTTAGTGTAGTGGTGGATAATACAATAGTGTTGTTACTTAGTGTAGTGGTGGATAATACAACAGTGTTGTTATTTAGTGTAGTGGTGGATAATACAACAGTGTTGTTAGTGTAGTGATGGATAATACAGCAGTGTTGTTACTTAGTGTAGTGATGGATAATACAACAGTGTTGCTATTTAGTGTAGTGGTGGATAATACAACAATGTTTTTACTTAGTGTAGTGATGGATAATACAACAGTGTTGTTATTTAGTGTAGTGGTGGATAATACAGCAGTGTTGTTATTTAGTGTAGTGATGGATAATACAACAGTGTTGTTATTTAGTGTAGTGGTGGATAATACAACAGTGTTGTTATTTAGTGTAGTGGTGGATAATACAACAGTGTTGTCACTTTGTGTAGTGGTGGATAATACAACAGTGTTGTTATTTAGTGTAGTGGTGGATAATACAACAGTGTTGTTACTTAGTGTAGGGGTGGATAATACAACAGTGTTGTTACTTAGTGTAGGGGTGGATAATACAACAGTGTTGTTACTTAGTGTAGGGGTGGATAATACAACAGTGTTGTTATTTAGTGTAGTGGTGGATAATACAACAGTGTTGTTACTTAGTGTAGGGGTGGATAATACAACAGTGTTGTTACTTAGTGTAGTGGTGGATAAAACAACAGTGTTGTTACTAAGTGTAGTGGTGGATAATACAACAGTGTTGTTACTTAGTGTAGGGGTGGATAATACAACAGTGTTGTTACTTTGTGTAGTGGTGGATAAAACAACAGTGTTGTTACTTAGTGTAGTGGTGGATAATACAACAGTGTTGTTACTTAGTGTAGTGGTGGATAATACAACAGTGTTGTTACTTTGTGTAGTGGTGGATAAAACAACAGTGTTGTTACTAAGTGTAGTGGTGGATAATACAACAGTGTTGTTACTTAGTGTAGTAAGGGATAATACAACAGTGTTGTTACTTAGTGTAGTGGTGGATAATACAACAGTGTTGTTACTTAGTGTAGTAAGGGATAATACAACAGTGTTGTTACTTAGTGTAGTGGTGGATAATACAACAGTGTTGTTACTTAGTGTAGTAAGGGATAATACAACAGTGTTGTTACTTAGTGTAATGATGGATAATACAAAAGTGTTGTTAATTAGTGTAGTGATGGATAATACAACAGTGTTGTTACTTAGTGTAGTGGTGGATAATACAACAGTGTTGTTATTTAGTGTAGTGGTGGATAATACAACAGTGTTGTTACTTAGTGTAGGGGTGGATAATACAACAGTGTTGTTACTTTGTGTAGTGGTGGATAAAACAACAGTGTTGTTACTAAGTGTAGTGGTGGATAATACAACAGTGTTGTTACTTAGTGTAGTAAGGGATAATACAACAGTGTTGTTACTTAGTGTAGTGGTGGATAATACAACAGTGTTGTTACTAAGTGTAGTGGTGGATAATACAACAGTGTTGTTACTTAGTGTAGTGGTGGATAATACAACAGTGTTGTTACTTAGTGTAGGGGTGGATAATACAACAGTGTTGTTACTTTGTGTAGTGGTGGATAAAACAACAGTGTTGTTACTAAGTGTAGTGGTGGATAATACAACAGTGTTGTTACTTAGTGTAGTAAGGGATAATACAACAGTGTTGTTACTTAGTGTAGTGGTGGATAATACAACAGTGTTGTTACTAAGTGTAGTGGTGGATAATACAACAGTGTTGTTACTTAGTGTAGTAAGGGATAATACAACAGTGTTGTTACTTAGTGTAGTGGTGGATAATACAACAGTGTTGTTACTTAGTGTAGTAAGGGATAATACAACAGTGTTGTTACTTAGTGTAGTGGTGGATAATACAACAGTGTTGTTAATTAGTGTAGTGATGGATAATACAACAGTGTTGTTACTTAGTGTAATGATGGATAATACAAAAGTGTTGTTAATTAGTGTAGTGATGGATAATACAACAGTGTTGTTACTTAGTGTAGTGGTGGATAATACAACAGTGTTGTTACTTTGTGTAGTGGTGGATAAAACAACAGTGTTGTTACTTAGTGTAGTGGTGGATAATACAACAGTGTTGTTACTTTGTGTAGTGGTGGATAATACAACAGTGTTGTTACTTTGTGTAGGGGTGGATAATACAACAGTGTTGTTACTTTGTGTAGTGGTGGATAATACAACAGTGTTGTTACTTTGTGTAGTGGTGGATAATACAACAGTGTTGTTACTTTGTGTAGGGGTGGATAATACAACAGTGTTGTTACTTTGTGTAGTGGTGGATAATACAACAGTGTTGTTACTTTGTGTAGTGGTGGATAATACAACAGTGTTGTTACTTTGTGTAGTGGTGGATAATACAACAGTGTTGTTACTTTGTGTAGTGGTGGATAATACAACAGTGTTGTTACTTTGTGTAGTGGTGGATAATACAACAGTGTTGTTACTTTGTGTAGTGGTGGATAATACAACAGTGTTGTTACTTTGTGTAGTGGTGGATAAAACAACAGTGTTGTTACTTAGTGTAGTGGTGGATAATACAACAGTGTTGTTACTTAGTGTAGTGGTGGATAATACAACAGTGTTGTTACTTAGTGTAGTGGTGGATAATACAACAGTGTTGTTACTTAGTGTAGTGGTGGATAATACAACAGTGTTGTTACTTAGTGTAGTGGTGGATAATACAACAGTGTTGTTACTTAGTGTAGTGGTGGATAATACAACAGTGTTGTTACTTAGTGTAGTGGTGGATAATACAACAATGTTGTTACTTAGTGTAGTGGTGGATAATACAACAGTGTTGTTACTTAGTGTAGTGGTGGATAAAACAACAGTGTTGGGTAATAAGCCTAAAACATTTTAAATATTATGTGTTAGGATGGTGTCTACACACGAGGCCCATCTGACGCCTCATAGCTAGTGTTGTTATTATTATTATTATTATTATTATTATTATTATTATTATTATTATTATTATTATTATTATTATTATTATTAATATTATTATTATCATTATTATTATTATTATTATTATTATTATTATTATTATTATTATTATTATTATTATTATTATTAAATCTGTTAATACTACTTCCACTACAACTACTGCTATCAATACTACTACTACCTCTACCAACATTACTACTACCGATATCACCATCACTGCTGCTACCACAATTACTGCTACTACTACTACCACCATTACTACTACTATCACCATTACTACTACTACCACCACCATTACTACTACTACTACCACCATTACTATTACTACTATCACCATTACTACTACTACTACCACCACCATTACTACTACTACAATTACTACCACCATTACTACTACTACTACTTCTACCACCATTGCTACTACCACCACAACCATTACTACTACCACCACCACCATTACTACTACTACCATTATTACTACTACCACCAACACCATTACTACTACAACCACCATCATTACTACTACCGCCACCACCATTACTACTACCAGCACCACCATTACTACTACTATTGCTACCACCAACACCATTACTACTACCACCACCACCACCATTAATACTACCGCCACCACCATTAATACTACCACCATTACTACTACCACCACCACCATTACTACTACTACTACTACTACTACCATTACTACTACTACCACCAACACCATTACTACTACCACCACAACCATTACTACTACCCCCACCACCATTACTGCTACCACCACCACCATTACTACTACCACCACCACCATTACTACTACTAGTACTACCATTACTACTACTACCACCACCACCATTACTACTACCGCCACCACCATAACTACTACCACCACCACCATTACTACTACCACCACCACCATTACTACTACTACTGCTACCACCAACACCATTACTGCTACCACCACCACCATTACTACTACCGCCACCACCATTACTACTACCACCACCACCATTACTACTACCACCACCACCATTACTACTACTACTACTACCACCAACACCATTACTACTACCACCACCATCATTACTACTACCGCCACCACCATTACTACTTCCACCACCACCATTACTACTACCACCACCACCATTACTGCTACTACTACTACCACCAACACCATTACTACTACCACCACCACCATTACTACTACCGCCACTACCATTACTACTACCACCACCACCATTACTACTACCACCAACACCATTACTACTACCACCACCACCATTACTACTACTACCACCAACCCATTACTACTACCACCACCACCATTACTACTACCACCACCACCTTTACTACTACCGCCACCACCATTACTACTACCACCACCACCATTACTACTACCACCACCACCTTTACTACTACTACCACCAACCCATTACTACTACCACCACCACCATTACTACTACCGCCACCACCATTACTGCTACCACCACCACCATTACTACTACCACCACCACCATTACTACTACTACTACTACTACCATTACTACTACTACCAGCAACCCATTACTACTACTACCACCACCACAATTACTGCTACCACCACCACCATTACTACTACCACCACCACCATTACTACTACTACTTCTACCATTACTACTACTACTACTACCAACCCATTACTACTACCACCACCACCATTACTACTACCGCCACCACCATTACCACTACAACCACCACCATTACTACTACCACCATCACCATTACTACTACTACCACCACCACCATTACTATTACTACCACCACCACCATCATTACTACTACTACTACCACCAACACCATTACTACTACCGCCACCACCATTACTACTACCGCCACCACCATTACTACTACCGCCACCATCATTACTACTACCACCACCACCATTACTACTAGTACTATTACCATTACTACTACCACCACCACCATTACCGCTACTACCACCACCACCACCATTACGACTACTACCACCACCACCATTACTACTACTACTATTACCATTACTGCTACTACCACCACCACCATTACTACTACCACCTCCACCATTACTGCTACTACCACCACCACCATTACTACTACCACCTCCACCATTACTGCTACTACCACCACCACCATTACTACTACCGCCACCACCATTACTACTACCACCACCACCATTACTACTAGTACTATTACCATTACTACTACCACCACCACCATTACCGCTACTACCACCACCACCACCATTACGACTACTACCACCACCACCATTACTACTACTACTATTACCATTACTGCTACTACCACCACCACCATTACTACTACCACCTCCACCATTACTGCTACTACCACCACCACCATTACTACTACCACCTCCACCATTACTGCTACTACCACCACCACCATTACTACTACCACCTCCACCATTACTGCTACTACCACCACCACCATTACTACTACCGCCACCACCATTACTACTACCGCCACCACCATTACTACTACCACCACCACCATTACCGCTACTACCACCACCACCACCATTACGACTACTACCACCACCACCATTACTACTACTAATATTACCATTACTGCTACTACCACCACCACCATTACTACTACCACCTCCACCATTACTGCTACTACCACCACCACCATTACCACTACCACCACCACCATTACTGCTACTACCAGCACCACCATTACTACTACCACCACCATTACTACCACCACCACCATTACTACCACCACCATTTCTACCACCACCACCATTACTACCACCACCATTACTACCACCACCACCATTACTACCACCACCATTACTACCACCACCACCATTACTACCACCACCATTACTACTACTACAACAACAACAATTAGTACTACTGCTACTATCACTAATATTTTTCTTATTGTTCCTTATTATTACAATTATTACTTCTACGACTATTACTATCATTATTACTATTACTATCATTATTACTATTACTATCATTATTACTATTACTATCATTATTACTATTACTATTATTAATTTTGGCAAAAGTTCATCTATTACTACTGTTATTACTGCTACAACTACTGTTACTACTATTATTAAAACCACTATTACTACTGATACTATTGCTACTATTAACACTAGTACAACTATTATTAATACTACTACTAGTACTATTATCACTATTACTACTACTACTAGTAATATTACTATCACTACTTCTACTAATAGTACTATTATCACTACTACTACTAGTACTATTATCAATACTATTGCTATTAGTACTATTATCACTACTACTAGTACTATTATCATTAATACTATTAGTACTATTATCACTACTACTACTAGTACTATTATCAATACTATTGCTACTAGTACTACTATCACTACTACTACTAGTACTATTATCACTACTACTACTAGTACTATTGTCACTACCACTATTAGTACTATTATCACTACTTCTACTAGTACTATTATCACTACTACTACTAGTACTATTATCACTACTACTACTAGTACTATTATCACTACCACTATTAGTACTATTATCACTACTACTACTAGTACTATTATCACTACTACAACTAGTACTATTATCGCTTCTACTAGTACTATTATCACTAGCACTACTAGTACTATTATCACTATTACTACTAGTACTATTATCACTACCACTACTAGTACTATTATCACTACCACTACTAGTACTATTATCACTATCACTACTAGTACTATTATCACTACTACTACTAGTACTATTATCACTACCACTACTAGTACTATTATCACTACCACTTCTAGTACTATTATCACTACCACTACTAGTACTATTATCACTATCACTACTAGTACTATTATCACTAATACTACTAGTACTATTATCACTACTGCTACTACTAGTACTATTATCACTACTACTACTAGTACTATTATCACTACCACTACTAGCACTATTATCACTACTACTAGTACTATTATCACTACAACTACTAGTACTATTATCACTACCACTACTAGTACTGTTATCACTACCACTACTAGTACTATTTTCACTATCACTACTAGTACTATTATCACTACCACTACTAGTACTATTTTCACTATCACTACTAGTACTATTATCACTACCACTACTAGTACTATTATCACTACTACTGCTACTAGTACCATTATCACTACTACTACTAGTACTATTATCACTACCACTACTAGTACTATTATCACTATCACTACTAGTACTATTATCAATACTACTACTACTAGCACTATTATCACTACTACTACTAGTACTATTATCACTACCACTAGTAGCACTATTATCACTACCACTACTAGTACTATTATCACTACCACTACTAGTACTATTATCACTACCACTACTAGTACTATTATCACTACCACTACTAGTACTATTATCACTACCACTACTAGTACTATTATCACTACTACTACTACTAGTATTATCACTACTACTACTACTACTAGTACTATTATCACTACTACTACTAGTACTATTATCACTACCACTACTAGTACTATTATCACTACTACTACTAGTACTATTATCACTACCACTACTAGTACTATTATCACTACCACTACTAGTGCTATTATCACTACTACTACTAGTACTATTATCACTACCACTACTAGTACTATTATCACTACTACTACGAGTACTATTATCAATACTATTGCTACTAGTACTATTATCACTACTACTACTACTAGTGCTATTATCAGTACTACTACTAGTACTATTATCACTACTACTACTAGTACTATTATCACTACCACTACTAGCCCTATTATCACTACTACTACTAGTACTATTATTACTACTATTACTAGTACTATTATCACTATTATTCCTACTAGTACTATTATCACTACTACTAGTACTATTATCACTACTACTACTACTATTATCACTACTACTAGTACTATTATCACTACTACTTCTAGTACTATTATCAGTACTACTACTACTAGTATTATCACTACTACTACTACTAGTACTATTATCACTACTACTACTAGTACTATTATCACTACCTACTACTACTAGTATTATCACTACTACTACTACTAGTACTATTATCACTATTACTACTAGTAGTATTATCACTACTACTACTAGTACTATTATCACTACTACTACTACTAGTATAATCACTACTACTACTACTACTATTATTGTCACTACTACTACTAGTAGTATTATCACTACTTCTACTACTACTAGTACTATTATCACTATTACTACTAGTAGTATTATCACTTCTACTACTAGTACTATTATCACTACTACTACTACTAGTATTATCACTAC